>NC_047055.1:1500000-1682500 GCF_011762595.2 Tursiops truncatus | reverse complement strand
GAGGCTGGGAGGGGCCAGAGCTGCCCCTAGGGGAGGCTGGCACCCACAGGCAGGCCTGCTGGTTCCTCCCCAGCCTCAAGCTCTGGGGAGTGGCGGGCAGGAGGGGAGACAGGAGGCGGGTGAGGGGGCACTGCCACGTCTGGTGTCCCTGGAGCCCCCGGGCCTGCAGGCCACGGGCAGAGGCTCGGGCTGCTCGGGGATGGGTGACGGGCACCCCGGAGTGACCCTGGCTCTAACGGCAGACCGGTAAGCTGTCCAAAAACAAGAGGAAGAAGATGAGGCGCAAACGGAACCAGCAGAAGCGGCTGCTGGAGGAGCGGCTTCGGGACCTGCAGAGGCTGGAGGCCATGGAGGCAGCCGCCCAGGCCGAGGGTGAGGGGCCAGGGGGGCGCAGGGCCGCCTGGCACGTGCCGCAGCGGCGTCTGCTCACACACCACCTCTGCCCGTCTCCCCAGACTCTGGCTCAAGACTAGAGGGGGGCAGCGGCTCCACCTCCTCTTCCGGCTGCCACCCTGGGGGGGCCGCGGCCGGCCCCTCCCCGGCCTCCTCCTCCCCTGCCCCCGGGGGCAGCCGCAGCCTCAGCCCCAGCTCCCAGACCTCAGGCTTCTCGGGCTCCCTCTTCTCCCCCGCCTCGTGCTCCATCCTCTCAGGCTCTTCCAACCAACGCGAGACCGGGGGCCTCCTGTCACCCAGCAGTAAGTCAGGCAGCGGCAGGCACAGGTGGGCGGGGCCGGGCAGGGCAGGTCCAGGCCAGCTCAGTCTCTCTCCCTTCTCTTGCTTCCCCAGCACCATTTGGTGCCTCCAACCTCCTGGTGAACCCCCTAGAGCCCCAAAATGCAGACAAGATCAAGATCAAGATCGCAGACCTGGGCAACGCCTGCTGGGTGGTACGAGCGGGCGCCCTGCTATGAAGGAGGCGGCACAGGCCTGAGCCGAAACCAGCACCGGCCCGCCTGGTCAGCAGAGCTGGGCCCACGGCAGGGGGTGGGGGGCCACAGGGAAGTGGCCAGCCTCAGCCTCAGGTCGTCTGGCCAGACCCTCGGGACACCCGGGGACGCTGAGGCTCAGAGTGAGCCCCACTGTGCTCCGCGGGTGCACGGCCCAGAGGAGGTGGGAGACGAGAGGGGGGCAGTGAGGGGAGGCCAGCCATGGCCCCAGCTCCTCCCCAGGGCTCCCCTTGCCTGCAGCACAAGCACTTCACCGAGGACATCCAGACACGGCAGTACCGGGCCGTGGAGGTGCTGATCGGCGCCGAGTACGGGCCCCCGGCCGACATCTGGAGCACGGCGTGCATGGTACGTCCGTTTGGGCTACCCCCGCCCAGAGCTGGCCCACCGGCCGCAGCCTCACCCTCTCCCCCTTCCAGGCCTTCGAGCTGGCCACTGGCGACTACCTGTTCGAGCCACACTCCGGAGAAGACTACAGTCGTGACGAGGGTAGGGGGAGGCAGGCCCTGGGCTCGGCCTCGGGGTCTCCCGGCCGCCCGGCTTCCTCCCAGCCCCCTGTCTATTCACAGACCACATCGCCCACATCGTGGAGCTGCTGGGAGACATCCCCCCGGCCTTTGCCCTCTCGGGCCGCTATTCCCGGGAGTTCTTCAACCGGAGAGGTGGGGCCGAGCGGGCGCAGGCCACCTGGATGCAAGGGGCGGGGCAGGGACCTTGGGTTCTGAAATAGGGGGAGCAAGGGGTCCCAGATCAGAGTCCTCCCTGGTGGAGTCTGACCTAAGGCCCACCGGCCTGCCCCCAGGAGAGCTGCGGCACATCCACAACCTCAAGCACTGGGGCCTGTACGAGGTGCTCATGGAGAAGTACGAGTGGCCCCTGGAGCAGGCCACGCAGTTCAGCGCCTTCCTGCTGCCCATGATGGAGTACATCCCCGAAAAGCGGGCCAGCGCGGCCGACTGCCTCCAGCACCCTTGGCTCAATCCCTAGGCCCGGCTGGTGCTTTGGGCAGCGTGGGACGGTCCTGGCTGCCCCCGACCCCCAGCCCTCAGTGCCTTCAGGGAAAGCAGGACGGCTCCGCCCCACCCACCCTGCTGAGTGCCTCACACCGCCCGCCCGCCCTCTCACACCCCCCCCCCCCCCCCGGCAGGGCAGACAGATACCAGGGCCAGGCCTGCCTTTCAGAATTCGTTCTGCCCCCAACCCTCGCAGAGGGCCCTCTGAATGGGAAGCGCACTGCCTGTTTTCTTAATAAAGTGTGACTGAAACACCCGCGTCCTGGAGCGACAGAAGCACGCGGCCAAGGGCTGGGGCAGAAGTGGGTTTATTCTGGGTCCGCCCACCGAGCCACTCAGGGTGCTGGGGGCGTGAAGGGGATCTAAAGGGTGGGCCGAGACAGTCCCGGGGACGGCCTAGGCCTCCACGGCCCGGCCGTTGATGACACGGATACGGCGGATGATGTCCTGGATGGCTTCTGATGTGGTGCCCTGGCCCCCGATGTCTGGGGTGTGCATCTGCAGGAGACGGGCAAGCTTGGGCACACAGCGGGGCCCAGCCAACACCTGCGCCCTAGCCTGCAGGCAGCCCAGGGCTGCCCACAGCGCCCCGTGGCCTGCAGGGGCTGGGAGCGCCACCAGGAGGGCAGTAATACCAGCTAAGGCCCCAAAGGCCCCCACTCTGCCTGATACACCCCCCCACCTTGGGGGCAGCACAGGTGCCAGGTCGCCATTTCCAGCCCCTCAACCCGGGCTGGGGTGGGAGCCTCACATTTTCATTGTCCATGGACGCCAAGACGGCCTTGCGGATGGAGGTGGCGTAGGAGTGGAGCCTGAGAAAGAAGGGCAGACCTTGGTCCTCGCGGCCTGGGGCGCGGGCCGGGGGCCAGGGCCCGGCATCGAGAAGCCACTTACTTGAGGTGGTCGAGCATCATGCAGCTTGCCAGCAGCGTAGCCGTGGGGTTGGCGATGTTCCTGTTGGCGATGCTCTTGCCTGTGTTCCTCGTAGCCTGGAAGAGGCGAGACGCAAAGGAGGGGGCTGGGAAACACAAGCACATCGAGTGTACACTGCATTTGTGCAAAGCGTCCAGAACAGGCACATCCAGAGACAGAAAGCAGATGACTTTGGTGCCGGGGGCTGGGAAGGGGGAACAGAGAGTGACAGCCACAAGTACAAGATTTCTTCTGGGGGGATGGAAACGTTCTGGAATTAGAGAGTGGGGATGGTTGCACAACTCTGAATATCTTAGAAACCAATAAATCGTACACTTTCAATGGGTGACCTAGGAAGTTTGTGAGCTATAGTTCACAAAAGCCAGTGGCCCTGGCACTGCTGGTGGCACTCACCGTCTCAAACACGGCATACACGTGGCCGTAGTTGGCCCCAGCTACGAGGCCGGGGCCCCCAACCAACCCCGCGCAGACGTTGTTGACGATGTTGCCGTAGAGATTGGGCATCACCATGACATCGAACTGCTGGGGCCGGGACACCAGCTGTGGGGCAAGGAGGGGACGGCCAGCACCTGGAGCACAGGCAGCCCCGGGAGCCCAGGGCAGGGGCCACGCAGCATGGCAGCCTAACTACCTGCATGGTGGTGTTGTCCACGATCATATTCTCGAAGGTGATCTGGGGGTAACGGGCTGCCACCGCCTTGCAGCACTGGAGGAAGAGCCCATCGCCCAGTTTCCTAAGGGGGATGCAGGACACCAGCTTGGCCACTGCAACCGTCAGCTGGAGGGACGGGGCACGCAGACGCCACAGAAGGCTGGGTTCTAAACTACAACCAGTGCCGTCTGCGGGACGGGCAGAATCCCGTTCCACCTCCCCTAGGTGTGCACTGCGGTGAGGCCACAGCTGGGAAACGGGCAACAGGGCGTAGTCCCGGGCCCCGAGTCCCAGAGAGCAGGCCCCGGCGGCAGCGCGGCGGCGCGAGGCGGGGGGCATACATGATGTTGGCCTTGTGCACGGCCGTCACTTTCTTGCGCCCGCTCTCCCGGGCCAGCGTGAAGGCATACTCGGCAATGCGCAGCGACCTGGCCTCGGTGATGATCTTCAGGCTCTCCACCACCCCTGCCACGCTCTGAGAAGGGGACGAGGGAGAAGAGGCCCACGGCCTGTCCGAGCCTGCCCTCTAGCACAAGGTTCCCCTCGGGCACGGCGTCCCCGACCAGCGCCCTAGCCGAGCTCACGCCCGCCAACACGGCCCCACCTCATGCTCCAGGCTGCTATACTCGCCCTCCGTGTTTTCCCGGACGATGAGGATATCTATGTCCCTGTGCCGCGTCACCACTCCCGGCAGGCTCTTACAGTGGATGACGTTGGCGTAGAGGTCCAGGCTGGTGCTAGGGGCACAGAGGGAGAAGCAGCCGGCAAGTGCAACATCTCTCTGCTGGCACCCCCACCCCTGCCAAGCCCCCAGCCCATGCACTTGGCTCTCACCGCAGGATGTTGTTTCGGGATTTGTGGGATGGCGGCAGGTTATGGTTTGTTTCAATGTTGCCTGCAGGACAGCAACAAGACCAGCAGGCTGGAGAGGGCGCCCCAGGCTCAGCTGCACCACCATATCCCCCTTCTGACCCAGGGGATGCGTGCCAAGGGTGACTCCCACAGAAGGACACAGCAGCTTCCGGCGGCAGAAGCGTTTCATGGAACACTCTAGCGTAACTTGCAGCGTAAGCCCCATGGGGCAGAGGGGCATGTGTGTCTATGCGTTTGGTTCACTGATGGGCTCCTGGCACGTAGCATGCACTCAATAAATACTGAACGAATGAATGAGTGAACAAGGGTTGGCATCTGGCCAGGTCTTGCTAGACCCTGGGTGGGGAATGGACAGAAAGTGGCCACTCTTGCTTACTAACAGGCTGGTGGCTAGGCTGGCACCAGCAAGGGGACCTTGGCCACGGTTAGTGCCAGGCCCTGCGTCGAGGAAGCACGAGAGCTGCAGCTCAGAGGCAGGCAGGGGTTGCCTGGAAAAGACCACAGCTTTACCTTGGCTGGGACCAGGGCACCCAGAGGGCCAGCAGCTGCTGAGAGAAGGCAGTCAGAGAGTGCCAAGTAGAGGAGGGCTTTCTCAGGGCCACCAGGGCCGCCGGCCCTCCAACTCACACCCTGCCTGGACTTCCTTCACCCACAGTGCCTTGGGCACCCTGTAGTTAACATGGCTGCCCCTCCATGTGACTGCCAGGGCCTGGGGCTCTAACTGGGTTCATCTTTGCTCACTCACTCCTCACACAGAGCAGGTAATGGTCTAAAGTTTGCAGAATGAGTGATGGAAACAGTTTAAGGACCTGGAGCAAACCAAGGCAAACTCAGAAAGGGTAAAGCTCCCGTCTGTAACATGCACAGCTGTGCCAACTGGAACCAAGGCGGCAGGCAGAGGGTTACAATTGCATCTCTGTGACACGTGGTTTGTGAAGAAAGACTCTGAGGGTCAAAGCTGACTCCAGCAGAGAGGGCTGCCTCAGGAGGGAAGAAGGGGGTGGAAGGGGGCCCATCCCTGGACAGGCTCCCGCAGAGCCTAGTGCCACTGAGACCTCAGAATCGCAGCATCAGTGGGGCCCCAGGGACAAGTGTCAGCTTGGAGGTGAAAGGAATCACGAGCGGTGCCCCATCCTGGCCCCCGAGCTCACCCTTCAGGGCCACGCGGTTCCGCCGTATGGCCATGATGGCGTTTCGGATGTCCTCCTCGTCGGCGTTGGAGCTCACGTGCACCTCTTCGAAGTCCACAGGCACACACGCATGCCTGGGGCAGAGCAGGGTCAGGGCGGCGGCCCCAGGCCTCCGTCTGGGAAGCCTGCCTGGACCACTGGGTGCAGAGGCCTCTCCCCTGCTGCTGCCCACCCTGCCCTGGCTCTGGCTGAGGGGAGACTGGGCCCACCTGCGCCAGCTGGCAGGCATGCACTTACACTCCACAACACTGTCAGTGGGCCTGGTTCCACCCTCCCCGTGCCCGGGCCGGCCTGCTAGGATCGCAGACACTGGGACAAAAGGCCTCCCACCACTGGCTCACTGCCCCTCTTGGCACCAAGTTCTCAGGGCCCCCTGGCTGGGCCCGGGGCTCTGTACCTGAACACAGACTTGACGTGCAACATGAGCTCTGGCCCGATGCCATCCCCTGGGATCATGGTGACCGTGTGCCGCCCACCATACTTAGCCGACGGGGGCTAGAAGGACGGGGAGGCTTCAGTTCCCTTCCCCCCTCCAGCACTGACCAGTGGGAAGGCCCACTGGGAGGCGCCAGCTTGGGGTACCACAGCCCTACACCCTGCCCCACCCACCCCAGACAGGGCTGCTCACGGCGGGGGGCGCTCCTGGGTCGTGAGGACAACAGCAGAAACAGGCCCCGTCCCCGCCTGGACCCGGGTCAATCCCAAAGCAACTAAAAGCCCCAACCGAACAGGCAGATGAGAAAAACACTCACAATTGTTTGTTGCTAGAGGCGGGACAGGAAGGAAGAAGACACAGATCAGTCAAGGCTGGAGGAACAAGCTTTGCTGGGGAATGGGGCTGTTTCCCTGGGGCGCCGTCTAGCACGGTTCAGGGGAGAAGGGGTGGGCGAGCTCTGGAGACTGCACCTCAGGGGGAGAGACACAGAAGGGCAGGGAGCCCAGAGGCACGACACACGCGCGTGCACGCGCGCACACACACACACCTCTGCACCCACGCCTGCCTGTGAGTGCATCCACGTGCACCTGTACACACACAGGCGGGCACACGTGAACATCAACACACGCACGTGCATGCACACACTCGGGTGGGTACTTACTGAGAAGCTCCTCCGGGGGGCTTCGTGGGCACCTAGAACCTGGCAAAGAGAACCCAGACGCTAGTGGTTGCCATCTAGCCCAGAAAGCCAATTTGGCAAAAGGGCCAGCCGAGCTCCTGGCAGGGAAGGCGAGCGTCCTCACCCGCGCCCAGACAGGCCCTGCGCCTCCCCCGTGCACCGCTGTCTAGCGCACAGCAGCACACAGACCAGCCCGTCGGAGCACCGCGGACGGTCGCTACAACGCTTTACACCTCCTTCAGGTCCCTGGTCAGTTTTTAAAAAAATGTTTACATCCCCCTCCCCACCTTTTCTTGTCTCTGGTCTTCTTCAGCCAATTATTCCTGCTCAGTGATGTCTGTAACTTGGAGAAGTTGGCACGCCAAACGTAGTACAATAGGGAAACCGTGATAAACCACTGGGCCACCACGACCATGATTTACATCATTTTAAAGATCATGTTTTCTTGTTACAAAAGCAGCATACGGACAGAACACGAAGATTGGGAGGAAGAAGATAGCACCCAGCCCCGTCCACCCAGAGATAAGCACTGTTGGCACCATGCGGAACAGCACTCTAGAATCAGAAATCTAAAAATGCAACCATTTGCAGAAGAATAGCAGACGCCAATCTTTCAGAAGGCTTTCATGAAGGATTGCAAAACTGCTTTGTGGCCTACATGGATGACAGATGTCCCCACCCCCCACCTGAAACAGCCGCACTTGGTCACACCGGTGCCATGCCTGACAGCTTCAGAGCAAAAGCCACCCGAGTCAAATGGGACAGGTGCTCAGAGTGACCCATCTGGAGTCCCCACACTTTCCTGGAAGAAGCAGCCCATGTCCCAGCTCCCACCGCAGCGGGGCTACAGGCCCACACACTTTCCTCCCTGTTGTGCCCCGCCTGGGTGCCCTTCAATCCAGAGACAGGGGCAGGGCCAAGGTCCTCCTTATCGCTTGGGAATGCCCTGCCACTTGCCTGCTGGGGCAGCCAATGGCAGAGTCACTGTGGCCATTTTCCAAAGAGCCATGCCTTCCTGCTAGAAGTCTAGAAAGCTCACGCAGAGGCTGACCGCCCCATCTGGGTCTCCCCGGCTGGTTTTCACAAGGCTCCCCCTTGCACAGAACTCTGGCAGCACAGGGGTTAGGAAGGGGGTGACTAACAGGACAACAGGCCCTGGGGGTTTCTGCTGATCCATGGGGCCCCCGGGTCTGCAGTCTGACGCATACTTGGGGCTTTTCTGTTTTCCTTCTAGCAATTGTCAGTATCTGGATTCATCTTATCTGTAGGCTCTCAATACAAACTTGTGGATGGTGTCTGTATTGAGACTGCCTTTCCTCCAGGAAGCCTTCCCTGATGCCCTAAGGCTGCTGAGCTGTTGGTCCCCCGGGCTCCCAAAGCCCTACCCACCCCACTCCCTTCCCCTCAACCACAGTCTCACTAGGTTATCACTGCTGTGCTCCCTCTCCTACCCCTAAGCCCCTGAGAGTGGACACCATGTCTGTCTGATCCTCTACTGTCACCCCAAGACCGAGCAGAATGCCTGGTCCAGAGCTGGGACACAAAAAACATTTACTGAATGAATGAGCATATCAGAAAATGAAGGAAGATATGACGGGCTTTGAGGCTAGGTCGACCTCGGTCCAAATCCTCCATCTACTACTCTTGCTGGCAAATGGCTTAACCTTGCTGAGCTTCCCACCCTTACCTGAAATCCACAGAATAGAGGTGCCTACTTTATCTGACTGCTGGAAACATTAAGCAAGAAGAGGTATGCAAGCTGTTCAGTCGCTAGAAGAGCACACAGGGCTATGCAAAAGCATACGCCCCCCTTTACCCCACCAGCCCCTCAGGCCAGTGTTCAAGGCTGCTGGCCAGTGAGGGGATGCTGGGCTGACCCCTACAGCTCCGTGCAGTAACTCCTCCTGGGTTTCAGCCCTCTGAGGTCTACTGGCACCTGGCAGGTAACCTGGCTGTGCCGGTGAGCCAGCGCTCACACCAGGCCTGGCTCTGCATCTGCACAACCACACCCCACCAGACCCTGGACCCCATCACTACCACCAGGGCCGAACGTCTCTCTCACCTGGTCCCAATGCTAGATGTTCCATCCAGCTTTGGCCAAAGACCCGGAGAGCTCTCAGGATAGTGACTTCCCTGACCTTGCTCTGGACACATTCAGGCACCTTCCTTCAGGAGGTTACAAAGGTTCTGTGAAGCTACCTATCAAAGGAGCCCAGTATGAGGCAGAATGGGATATATGCATTGGTCTCCAGCTTGTTCATCAAGCAGGAAGGTGGACTGTTACCCTCGTCCTTTGATAGTGCCACAGAAAGAAAGGAGTTCAGAATGGTACGTGTCCCAGCCTAAGGGCTCCCATGATCCACATTTTAGTGAGGGTTCTCTCATCAGCATGTTTCTGTTGGATCAAGTACCAATGGTGGCGGCATATTTTCCCACGAGGTCCCAATTAGTGGGACCAAAGATCTGGGCTTCATCTCTAAAGGTTCCCATACCCAGGACAACCAGTCTCAGGGCAAGGCATTGCCCAGCTAGCAACCTTTCACTGCCCCCCATCCCTGCCCCAATATAGACACAAGCACACACACAGGGGAAGTCAGGGAGGAGACAGATGTCCCCACCAAGATCCTGCAAGAGCCTAGCTGCCAGGGACCTCTGGAAAGCCTCTGGCGAGCAAGTGGGAGGAGTCAGCATTTTAAACATAATTTTATAAACCAGAAGCTGTTATAGGGCAGTCTTCCCCAGGGCTCAGAGTGGGGAAGCATGGCTGAAGACATGTCCACAAGTAGTGTCAGCAAAGTCACAGAGTTCTGGAAGGTCAGAGTTGGGTGGATCCTTTGAGACAGAGGAGAAACTGGAACCCAGAGAGGTCAGATCTCTCGTCCCTCAGGGCCAGTCCTGACTCGATGACGCTTCAGATGGCTTCCAACCCACCCAGGGACTAAATTATCCTCATTCAAGCGTGTCAAGAGAGAGGAATCAGACCTGAATAACCAAGATCCTAAACAGAGAACAACGGAAGCAAAGCCCTCGCGGCCTCCCAACCCGCCAGCTTCAAGAATCCTAGCTCCTTCCCATTCCAGGCGCCTGCGGTGGGGGGGGGCGGGGAGGCTCTGGGGCACCAGCAAAGGCCGATTCACCACCTCCACTGGGAGAGGTGGCAAAGCGGTCCACAAAAGGGAAACTTGAAGAGGCAGGGCGGCCAGGAACCGATTCCCAAGAGGGCAAGAGCGAGGCGGGCCGGCCACGTGACCGCCTTAGGGGAGGGGTTTCCCACAAGGACACTAGGGAGTTGACACTGCCCCCCGGGGTCCACTCTCCCCGCCCATTGGGAGCTCCCCCGCCACAAGATGCAGACCCCTGAGAAGCCAGACCAGAATCAACTTTCGCTAACCCCTTCAGTGACAGCGAAGGTGGCCAATCAACCCTGGCCCGCAGCGCTCTCCCCTCCCCTCACGGGACCCGCAGCCAATCGGGCCCCAGGACGCTCCGAGAGCGGCGGCCGCCGGCCTAACCCCGACGAGGTGCAAGCACCCCTCAGCGATCGCCGCGGCTGTTCCCGTGGCCCGCTCCTGCTTCTCACCTCCCAAGGACGGCAGAGGAGGGCCGGCCTGAGCACTGCCTTCACAGCGCCGCCCGCGGCCGTCGCCACCTTCAGCGCCATGATGAAAAGTGAGAACTGCCGCAGGTTCCGACTCGCAGATGCCGCTCTCGCGAGAGTTCGGCGGGGCGCGAAGTCCCGGGCGGGGGCGTGGTCCCGCAGTGCGCACGCACACGGCCGCGCCGGTTTTCACGCCCTCTTCCGGCGCCGAGAGCGGCGCCGCCGCCGCCGCCGTCGCCGCCATCGTCGTCGCCATCTTGCGGGGGAGGGCGGCCCGCTGGGCCCCTGGTCCGGGGAGGGGACACGTCAGTGCCGCTGGCGACGTCACAGGCCCGCCCGGCCCGCCGGCCCCTGATTGGCTGCTGCGGCCGCTTACGCGTCGCGCTTCCTCGTCTGCTCCTCGTGTTCAGGGGAGTCGCTCTCTTTTTCCCTCGGCAGAGAAGAGGCGATGGCGGCGCTGGCATCTCTCGGCGCCCTGGCGCTACTCCTGCTGTCCGGCCTCTCCTGCTGCTCAGGTAGCGGCCTGGCCGGAGCTCGTTTCTGGCGAGCCTCTCACCCACGACTGGTGGTGCGTGGGGGGAGGAGGGGTGCGGGCGAAGCGGGGGTCTGGGCTTTCTTCTTCAGAGAGGCAGGTGGTCTCTGGTCGCGGCAGCCGAGCCCACCACGCGCTCTTGCATCACACACGTTTACCAAGCTGCTGGGCTGCTGGGAGAAACAGCCTAGTCTGTCCCTCGTCTACTTCCGCGAGGAAGAGTCCCAGAGCCTCTCCCGTGCGCCTGGCCCCAGCTCCAGCAGGAAAAATGACACACGTCCCTGCTGCCACTCCAGGAGCTCCCGGTCCCGGAGGGGGGTCGGACAGGAGCAAAGCTCTGCAGCGCCGGGCGATCGGAGCGAGAAACTGGGCCGGTGGAGAGGAGCCACTTGACCCGGTGCGGTGGGGCCAGGCCTCTCCAGGAAGAGAGCTCTGAGTGAAGAGGAAGCAGGGACGGTCCAGGCAGAGGGGCCCGGAGTGCGGGCGAGTTAGAAAGGAACTGAAGAGGGAAAGATGAGTGGGCCTAGAGTGCCTAGATCAGGCGGTTGATTTGTTTCCCCCGAGGCCTTGCCATATCTTTATAGGGTTTTTCAGCGGAGTCAGATGGCTTCACGTTCTTGAGAGGTTGTTAACACTTAGTGGCAGGGCTGAGCTCAGACTGGAGTCCAGAAGTTTGTTTAGGAGGAGGTCCTTGCAGGAGCCCCCACCCCGGGCCTGGGGACCTGGACTGGGTCAGGGCCACTTTCAGTGCATTCACTTTACCTGCCCTACCTCAGGCCAGCGCCCTTGATGCCTGCAGTGTTACACCAGCCTAACTGGCCTCCCCGCCTGCACCCTGCTCACCTGCTCCTCAGGAACCCCCCCCACGCTATAGTCAGTGATGCCTGGAAAGGACAGACCTAACTATAAAGCCCCTCTGTGCTCCCCCGTGGCCATAGGAAAAAGGTCAAGTCTAGCAGAGCGTGGAAGGATCTGGGGGATGTGGCTCCTGAGAACCGCCTCCCACCCATGTTCCCAGGCATCTTCCTCCCGCCATTCCAGTCCCACGGCCTCTGACTGCTTCAGCCTAAGTCACGGCCCTGCCCGGACACCACATTTGGAGAGCAGTGGACGCCTTGTGATTTAGGTGGCACCTTTCCTTCCCTTTAGCCTCTAGCAGTGTGGAGATGACTACGGCAGCATCCTTTTTCTCAGTGCAGCCCTGTTCAAGGGGACAAGTTATGCTTATGGACCCAGACCCTCTGCCATTTCTTTCCCTCCGGAAACACTGGGGCCAGTCGTGGTCTTCTGTCAACTGTCTGGGGCAGAGACCCTTTCCTTCATATCAAAAGCCCCATAGGTTGCCAGCAGCACCATGCTTTGTGTCTGCAGAAGATGCCTTCAGTAAACTGTCCAGAGCCATGCATGGCTCTGGATTGAGGTCAGCCTGGCCACCCCCTGGGCTTCTAGGGTGCTCTAGGGCAGACTGCATCCCTAAACCATTGCACGGCTTCCCTGTCTGCAGGTCCAGGCACAGACTCGAGTCGTGCAGTGAATTCATGCAGCACGCCCCCCCCCCCACACACACACACACTCACCTGTTCTGCCTGTACGTTGAGGTTCCACCTGTACAAAGCCTTCGTGTCTCCCTTCCCCTGCCTTCCTTCAAGACCACTGTAGTTCTGACTGATCATTTGAATCTGTCTCCCAGACCCCACCTGGCAGGGTGCAAAGGGCCCTTTGTGTGCTCAGCTGATGAGCTCTGGGAAGTGGGGTTAGGGTGGTCCCTTCTGGCCCTAACCCAGCAAGCACAAGCCAGGCCTTAGCCGTTCATCTCTGCCTCTCCGCAGCAGAGGCCTGTGTGGAGCCCCAGATCACCCCTTCTTACTATACCACCTCGGATGCTGTCATTTCTACTGAGACTGTCTTCATCGTGGAGATCTCCCTGACTTGCAAGAACAGGGTCCAGGTGAGGCAGCGGGGGTTCAGCCAGGAGGGTGCGGGGGCGAGAGGTGAGCAGTGAGGCTGAGACCTGGGGCCCTCACTGGCAGTGGATGGGGTCAGACCTGGGGGTCCGTGTGGACAGGGAGAATCAGGGTTTTGATTCCCAGGTGTAGGAGAGATCAGGGCACAGCCAGGCCAGATTCTAGCAGATATTTAAAGAACATTCTCCTCACCTGCCTGCTCTGCTGCATCTATGTGCGGTGATATAGACAGGCATCTTGCTGTGTGTGCAAAGAGTATACGTGTGAAGGGAGAGACAGCCAGGGTCAGCCCCCAGGCTTCTGCGTCCCTTTACTGGTTGCTCTTTGCCGAAGTGTGTGTCCACATGTGTGTTTCGTCATTTCAAGACCAAGCAGCCCTGGCCTCAGCCTCTGCAACCTAAAGGCCCAGAGAAGGAAGGAAGTTGGGCCTTTGTAGGTACAATCTTCTTTAGGCAGCTCATTGGGTGTCCGCGACCGTGATACCCCCTTCCAGGCTCAGAGAAGAAACAAGAACACTTCACTCATCCCGCCCGTGTCCAGTTAACAGGCTTGCCGTGCGTTAGGGAGGCCAGGCATAGGGGAGATGTGGCCCCCAAGGAGGGAGACAGACGTGGAGAGTACCCCCGCCAGACACACCGCAGTCCCCGGCTGTGCCCGGCGGCCTCCATACCCACACACAGGCGGAGGGTGCTACTCCGGGTGGCAGAGCGGGGCCTCACCTGCAGCCAGAGAGGGGAGAAGGTGACTCTCCTTTTATCCCCTCCCCCAGAACATGGCTCTTTATGCTGACGTCAGTGGAAAACAGTTTCCTGTTACCCGGGGCCAGGACGTGGGCCGATACCAGGTAAGGGATGCTGTGGTGGTCACTTTTCGCGGGAGGCCACCCGTTCACGGGTGTGGCTTGAAGGCCGGGCCAGCAGGGCTGGGGTTCTTGAATTCGATGCGCTGGCCGTGGCGCCATGTGCACTGCCCACCCCCTGCCGAACACACCCCACCCAGGTGTCCTGGAGCCTAGACCACAAGAGCGCCCACGCAGGCACCTACGAGGTCAGATTCTTTGACGAGGAGTCCTACAGCCTCCTGAGGAAGGTGAGTGTCCCCGAAGGCCACCCAGGCCTGCAGTAGGGGGGGCATAGCCGCTGCCCCAGCTGGCTCCACCCTGAGGTCCCCTCTCTGACTTGGAGCAGGACGGCCCGTGGGCGCCTTCCTGCTCACCCACCCCACCTGGCCCTGTGCCTTCCGTGTCGCTCCTTCACCCGCATTTCTCCTTCCACGACTCTGGCCGGTGTTCCTGCCTCTCCCACCCCACCCAGCATCGCCCCCTGACCCCAGCACCTCCCTCACAGGCCCAGAGAAATAACGAGGACATTTCCATCATCCCACCTCTGTTCACAGTCAGCGTGGACCATCGGGTGAGTGGCCAGAAGGGGCTGGCCTGGCACAGGGGAAGGAGGGAGCCGGTGGCAAGCCTCGCGTTTTAGCGAGAGCTGGGGGCTGAGCCAAGTGGACCAGTGTGTCTTCGCGCTCCAGGAGGAGGGTGGCTGGAGCGGCCGGCCTTCTCGCCTGTCCCTCCCCCGAGAATGACTTTGGTCTCCTTTCTTGCAGGGCACCTGGAATGGGCCCTGGGTCTCCACCGAGGTACTGGCCGCTGCCATCGGCCTAGTGATCTACTACCTGGCCTTCAGCGCCAAGAGCCACATCCAGGCCTGAGGGTGATGCCCCCCCGCCCCCCTGCTTCTTTCAATAAACAGTTACCAGCTATCCCAAGCACCAGAACTGTGTCACACACACGGGCAGAGCTGGGTGGCCGGCATCCCTCCGCCTGCCTAGACGGCACAGGCACCGAGTGGGGCAGGTCTGGAGGTCCCCTTCCTCCTTGTGTACGTTTGCTTTACTCTTGGCCATTGTTAGCGCTCCCTTCTCAGCCCCCTAATACCCAGTGCCCACCGTCTCCCAGGGCTGCCTGCCTGGTTCCGGGCGGGGCACGGGGCTGTCTCTCCCCTCCGCCCCCCAATCTCTGGCAAAGAGTGGCCTTGTTCTCCTGCCTGGGCCCGCTTAGGGAAGGACCCTCTGACCACCTGCCATTTTGAGGGCAACTGCCCAGGGCAGGTGGCGTGGGGAGCTTCCCCGAAACCCAGCAGTCAGCAGTGCACGTAGCCATGGCCCCTCCTGGCCTTCGGAAGGGCCCTGGGCAGGAACCACACACTGAAGTACTTCCTGTGCTTTTCCCGGGGGGCGCTGCAGGCGTCCCTGTGGCGCTTATGCGGTCGAAGCTAGTACTCCAGGTAGCTGTCCAGGGGGGTGGTCCTTCCAAGCTCTCCGCTCCAGCGTGGTGCCTCCCAGGATGCTCTCACCTCTGGTGTCGGGTGGGGCACGGAGAAAGGCACAAGAGAGGACCTGGACCCCCAAGCCTCCCAGGAGCCCATCGTTAGCCCTTTCCAGCTCGGCTGTGTCCCTTCCCTCCAGCGAACCCGCTCTCTGAGCACTGATGTTCTCGAGAAACCGGGCGGGCGTCCCTGTGCAGGCTCCACGCTCCACGTCAGCCCGCAGCCCTCCCACCAGCCCAGCGTCCCTGCTGCCACCTGGTGACTGCAGAGGTGAGGGGCCCTAGGGTGACCTGGCTTCCTCCAGGCTGTCGTGAGGGGTCCTTGGGATCAGCGTCCAGGGAGGCTGCACCCCAAAGGAGGCCCAGAGCCTACGGGAGTGGGTGGGGCTCTCCTCTGGGCCTTGTCCTCCGCGGGAGTGTGGAGGGACTTGCCTGGGGACCTTCTCCAGGCTAGGGGACGCCAGCTGTTCCCTGCCCCGCACCCTCAGTCCAAGCGAAGCGGGTCAGCATGGGTGGCTGGCAGGAATAGGGAGGCTCTAGGGAAGAGCCCCGTCCTCGCTCCCAAAACGGGCACAACAGGAACCATGGGGCCCCTGAAGACCAGGCCAGGCGCGAGCTGCTGGCTGAGGCGCTTTCTGCATCCCAGACAGGGCTGGTGGGAGCTCGGGTGGCGCCTGCTGGCTGAGCACCGCTCCTCCTCCTTTTAAGGGGGAAAGTGGCAGCTGTTGGCCACCCAGCGGCTCTATTTGATCCCAGCTCCACCACTCCTGGTCCAGTGCGCCGGTTGCCAAGGGCTTCCAGATCTCCTGGTGTCAACATTGCCCGGAGCCAGTGAGAGCCAAGCCCCAGCACCGGCCTTCACACAGCCGAGGGACCCTCGGATCCGGGCCTGTCCTGGCCCCCACCCCAGAGCAAAAGCAAGGTGCCTCTAGCGCCATCACAGTGAGCCCCCAGCAGCCAGAGAGGGGGTGCTCAGGGAGCAGGCGGCCTTAGTCTCCAACCGCAGCCAGTTTTCTGCGAGGGGCTGGGTCCTGGGAACCCATCCTTCACAGGGGCCTATGTGGAGTGTCCCCTCCCAAGGAACGGGGCCGGTCACGAGTTGATGTTCCTAGCCCCCCGCTCCAGAGGCCTCTGAGGGGCAAGAGGAAGGTGGTGTCTCGTGTTTGCCCCTTTTCATCAACAAGCCCTTTCCTCCCTTGAAGCCACTGGTGTTCTGTGTGACGTGCTGGGTCTTCCCTCCCAGCTGTTCAGACAGCAGGGCACTCCGCTTCTGGGAACACAGGCTCAGGTTTCTTGCTCACGCCAATCTCAGCAAGTTAGCAAAATTAACAAGAGGTCTACATTGCTCTTTCAAGAGAATTTTTAAATGTATCCTCACCCACTTAATGTGCTGGCAGCATCCTGTGTCTTTTCAGGAGACAGCGCCTACTCAAGGGCTCACCGCACAGACGGTACCCCTGGAGTTGCTGTCTTTGGGGCCTTGGCCCCAGCCAGGACTTAGCAGGGTTCCTGACACTGAGCAGATGCCCAGTGGTTTGCTGTGCTGAATGGAACCTCTGGGAGTTCCCGCAGCCACCTGGTATTCATCTGGTCAAAAGACACTTCTTTGCATCTTCTGAGGGCTAGGCACTGTGGGGTCCCCAAACAGGGAAGGAAGCCTGTGCCTTCCAGAAGCGCTAGGGCACTCCCTGAGCTGCAGGGCAGGGAGAGGGTGGAACCACTTCTCTATGACTCTGACCAGAGCAGGGGTGTTGGCCTCATGCACATGCCGGCTCCAGGCTCAGTCGCCAGTCCTGAGACAGGTGTCTGCCATCCTTCCTGCACTGGGCACCACACCCTTGTGACCGTGGCAGACCTCTGAAATGACTCTGGTGGCTCTGTCCCTCCTCCCAGAGTGCTGGAGGCTGACTTCAGAACACCTCGCTTTTGCTCAGCTTCCCCCTGACCCGCCCGGCCCCACGCCAGCCCCCGGTGCTGGAGAATGAAGGAGAATGAACACGAGGAGGCCAGGAGTCACCCTCGAAGGCAGCTTGCTTTATTCTCACGATGCCGGCAGGGGGCGGGGGTGA
This sequence comes from Tursiops truncatus, assembly GCF_011762595.2. Taxonomy (NCBI): domain Eukaryota; kingdom Metazoa; phylum Chordata; class Mammalia; order Artiodactyla; family Delphinidae; genus Tursiops; species Tursiops truncatus. The sequence goes on along the minus strand of NC_047055.1, from coordinate 1,665,288 downwards.
GCAGCCTGTCAGCCTTCCATCTGAGGCTCTCTGAGCCGGGAAGGGCCCGCAGGCCAGCTCTCACTAATGCACAGGTCCCCGGGGGCTGCCTGGCCCACACTGGCAAAGTGGGGCGCAGGGCATCTTCTCCGGTCAGCCCACCTGGCAGGGCCCGCCTGTCACTCAGCTCCAGGCCGCTCCCTAGCTCTGCGTGGGTCGTGTCACCGAGGTCTGCTGCTACTCACGCCACTCAGGAGAGAAGCCGAGCTCCAGAAGGCGTCTGCCACAGCCCTGGGCTCTCTTCCTTCTTCTTGGACGGACACTGACCCTTCAGTCCCCGCAGTCGCCGGGGAAGGAGGTGACCTCCAAGGTGAGCCTGGCAAGCCACATCGGAAGCTCCCAGTCGCCACACCTCGGAGCGGAGGCCATCTGCAAAGCTGCTTCCCATTCTTGCCTTCATCCCCCCACCTCCCCTCCCCCCATCCCCCTCCCCTGCTTCCCCCCACCCCCCTCCTTCCCAGCTATCACTCGGGGATTCCACCTCTGTCAGGCTGCCTGAAGGAGCTGCCAGCCCTCAGAGCGGGTCCACAAAACGAACAAACCCAAAAAACAACAATTGGCAAGCACAGAAAAGGAAAAGAACCACAGAGATCAGGGTTGCCTTTGTCTACAAGTAACGGACATTCTCTTGTGCTTAGGACAGTCTTCTTTGCCTCTGCTTTTCAGCTGACTTCCCTGTCCCCAAGTGCCCGCACTGAGAGCGCTCTGGAGGGAAATGCGTGTGTCTGCATGTGTACATGGGTCTGGGCTCGTGTCTCACACACACACATGCCTACGGCTGAAGGGGGGGCCGATACGGGTCTGCCCCCAGACCAGCTGTTGATGTGGTCTCTGTACTTGGGGAGAAGGAAGTCACCAATGGAGAGAAGCGTCCCTCGTCCTCCAGGGGCTTCTGTCTGGTAACAAAGTCCCACGTGCACACACAGACACACGCTAGATTCTAAGGGAGAGCAGAAGACAGGGTCCCGGCAGGCTCAGTGGACCTGGGCCAGGGCGGAGGACCCGTGCCCTGGAGCACAGCTGGGCTCAGACAGTGGTGACGGAGAGCAGAGGGTTGTAGACCCGCTTCCCATCGGCCGAGCGCGTGCCGTGGGCCAGCATCTCCTGGATGGTGATCCAGTTGTCCAGGATCTTCTTGCTCCGCTTCTTCATGGTTTTGCGGTGGCTCAGGGCGATGATGTTGAGCTCAGCCTTGCTGTCGCCGCTCTGCTGCTCCCGCAGGCACTCCAGTCGGCTCTGCATCATGAACTCGCGCCGCTTCCGCTGCTCCCGGGCCCGGATCAGGTGCTGCTTCCGCTGCTCCTTGCTCCAGTAGCGGCCCATCTTCATCTCACTCACCGCATCGTCGTCGGTGGTCATGCCGCTGCGCTCCTCCCGGATCTTCAGGGCCCGGGCTTTTAGGAGGCGGTCCCGCACCGGTCGCTTGGCCACATAGCGGGTCCCGTCGCTGCGCACCTTGACCTTCCACTCCATGCGGGGCGCATCGGTGGCCGCCGCCGCCACCCCACCCACCCGAGGGCCACTGGCCAAACTCAAGGGGCTGCGGCCCAGCTCTTCCAGACCGCGCGGCGGGGCCAGCTGCATGCAGCTGTGGTAGTGATCGCCCTCCTGGCCCTGGATGCGGTGGCGCCGCGACAGGTAAGGGCTGCCCTCGGGGCCCACGCGCTCCAGGGTCACCCCCGTCTTGGGGCCGCGGCGGACCCGCTCCCCCGAGTGCTGTCTCCGGCCCACCTCGGGATCCCGGGAGAGGGATCGGAAGTTGGCGGGACCCCCCTGCGGAGGGGCAGCCTTGGGGTGGGCGGCGACAGGGGGTGCGGAGGGGGTCCGGTTCAGGTTGGAGTTGCCCCCGGCGGTTGCCCGCCTCAGGGGGCTCTCGGGCAGGGGTTCCGCCAGCAGCGGAGTGCTGCGGCAGCTCTCACCCGTGTTGTAGGCGCTGGTGCTGTCCTTGTCTGACTTCTCAGGCAGCTCGGAGATGTCAGACAGCTCGTGCTTCTTGGGCTCGCCGGCCCCCAGGTCGTAGAGGCTCTCCTCCTCCAGCAGCCAGGCCTTCATGCAGCGCTCCCGCAGCTGTTGCATCTTCTGCGCCCGCAGGATGTTGCGGCACTTGAACTCCAGGTGCCGCAGCTCCTCCTCCAGCACGGCCATCTCGTGGCCCACACTCTCGTTGCGGTTGACATCCAGGGCGCCGCTGCCGCCGGCAGCCCGGGGAAAGAGGAGGCCCAGGGGATTGCCATTCTCCAGGTGGCACTTGATCTCCAGCAGCTCGCGGTAGCGCTCGTACTCCTCATCCGTGAGGCCCGGCACTTCGCCGCCACCCAGCCCTGCGCCCTCGGCCAGCAGGGAGTCCATGCTAAAGTGGAAGTCGCGGCTCTGCAGGGCGTCCCCTTGCAGGCCAAACTTGCGCAGGGGCCCGGGCGTGTTGGCGGTACTCAGGGGCTCGTCCCCCAGCAGGTCGTGCTCAGAGCTCTCCTCGTTGCGCGTACTCTCATCCGTCCTGCCCACCCCGCTGTCCAGCTCCTGGCTGTTGCTCAAGCCTGGGCCCGCATCAGGGGCCCCTTTCTCCTCTTCGTTTCCAAGCTGGAGCTGGAAGATGAGCCCCGCTCAGTCTGGGACCCACCAGTGGGGGCGCCGTGGGGGGAGGATGGAGATCGGAAGGGCTTTCGGGTCTGGTCCATCTCCCGCAGCCCCCCCAAGCCTCTACTCCGTCTGCCGTCCTGCCCGCCCTCCCCGCCCTCCCCCCCACCGCCTTCCCTCCTTCCTCACCTGCTGGGCAGGGGGAGATTTCAGCTTCCGCGCCCGCAGGTCCCCCTCATTCTCAGAGCCAAAATCATCCAGGAAGTCATCCCGGTCACTGTCCTTCCACCGCTTCGCCAGCTGCAGAGACAGGCCCGTGCTGTCCCCACTGCCTTAAGGACCTCCGCAGACAATGACCCCACTCGCGTCTAGGTCCCAGCCCACTCAGCCATCAGAGGCCACAAAGGGAAATGGGCCCCGAACACCCCCCCACACCCTCCATCAGTGCCAGGATGTTGGCATGTTTGTGCCCTAGTCGGCAGCTTTCAAGACAGAAAGCCCCACATCAGGGGACTCAGGACGCCCTGTTGGGCACACACACCTGGCTCTCAGGCCGGGCCACCAGCAGGGAGATGTTGGTATTCTCCTCCTGGCTCAGGATGGCCACTGCTTCTTCCCGGTTTTGGACGTCCACACCATTTATCTGTGGCAGGCCAAGGGACAATCAACGAGGACACCAGGGCTGGCTCTGGGGCAGGCTCCAGTTGAGCTACAGGGGTCCCCTCGCAGGGAGCTCCAAAGCGAGCACCCTGGGCCAGGACAGGCTCTCGAGCTCTGGCAGGATGGAGACAAGTGGAAGGTGCCGGGGGCGAAGACAGCCTGGCCCACACAAGAGCACACGTGCTTGGAGCGGCGAGGAGCAGGACGCACGCTCACGTCTGGGGCACGGAGGGACAGGCTGGTAAGGGGCCCGAGCAGAGACGCCAGCAGAGCCCACGGGCACATGGGAGCCACCGCGTGGTCGTGCAGGAGGGAGATGGTCCTAGCCCTGGTTTCAGGCCCGGCGGGATGCCCGGCATCGGGCGGGGCTCTGAGCAGGAGGGAGCTAGAACCGGCTGAGGAGAGCTGCGGGGCCTGCCTGCCCTGCTCACCTGGATGATGCGGTCTCCCTCGCGGATGCGGCCGTCTTTGGCTGCGATGCTGTTGGGATTCACCTGCAAGGCACGCGCATCATGGGGACTCGGCCCCCTCCCTGAGGTGCCCGTCTGGTAGGAAGGGGCAGCCTCGCCTCAGAGGCCCCACTGTGAACGGAGGGCTGATTTTTTGAGCATGGCAAAGTATGGGAAAGTACCCAGCACCTGCCAGACGGGTGGCGGAGAAGAACCCCTGTGATTACCAGCAGGGCTCCTGAAGGACGTGGTGGGAGAACACAGCCTGGCCGGACCACATCCTGCCTTACCCCGCAAGGCCCCACTGTTCCACTACGGGCACAGGTCTCCTGGGGAGGACTGCCCGGCTGGACACACGCCGAAGCCACTGGCTGCCTTCCTGTGACGCTAAGCTGCCTCCTTATGGGCAGCCTCAGAGCCCTGGGCAGCGTGGCAAGGCTGTGGGGATAGGGTGGCATGGGAGTCTTCATGTGCCACACCCTGCCTCAGCACGTGCCTCCGTGCTGCCCTGGCCCCCTCATGGGTGCCGTACAGATGGGCACCCAAGTCCAGCTGTCGTGTCCCAGCACACAGGAAGGCACGTAGAGCTCCACTGCCTTCTAGAAGATCCCAGCCGCCCGTCCCGCCTTCATACCTCTCCAACGTAGATGCCCAGGTCCTCCTCGTCATCCGTGCGGTAACAGACCATCAGGCCCAGCTTGTCCCGGTGGCTGGTTTTATACAGCTCCACCTCCTGCCACAAGGGGGATGGATAAGCAGAGGGAGAAGCTGCAGGGACGGCAGCCTCGGCCCAGCCTAACCCCCCAGACCGCATCACCTGAGCTGAGTTCCCAAAGGTCTCTCTTACCATCCCAAATGGCACGTGTGTCCTGTGGTGTCCCTTACCAGGAAATGCCCAAGACACACACAAGACACACGGGACGCACAGCGTACAGACATGCGTGGGACACAGACTCGCCGGCACACACTGACAGAGGGACCTCACCCGTGCCCTCCCCAACTCAGCCCAATTTGGCCCTTGAGCCCTTCAGCCATGCGTGGGAAAGGGCCGCGAGGCCCAGCCGCCTGGGGGTTCGGGAGCCAGGCCTGAGCTGGGCCACAGACAGATGCCCTGGGGCTGGCGCCCAAGGCTGGCCACCAGCTCACCTCATACTCCAGCTCTTCCATATGGTCTGCCTCCTGCGGGCTGCCCTCCATGAACTCCGCCGGGTCATAATACTCATGGCTGATGGGGGGGCTGCCCAGGAGAAGCGGGGCGTCAGGCCAGCCATCTGCTCCCCTCTCTCCCTAGCCCCGGCTCCCAGCTGGCGGGTCCCAGTGCGCTTGGCATGGAGCCCTGCTCGGGGTGCAACCTTGGGAGGCGGTGGCCCAGCTACCTCTTCTGTACCCCCTCCTTTTGAGCTACATGCATCTATGCAAAGACCAGGAATATTTCTTGAACAGGAGTGTGAGGGCATCTGCAGCGAGGACCCAGGCATGCCTAGCTCTCCCCACCCCGCACTGTCCCATCCCATCCCATCCTGTCCGCTAGCTCAGACTCCTCTAACCATGCCAGCCAGCAGGGACTGACTTCTCCAAACTGCGGGTGCCCCTCCCACCTGGCACTGGCCCCACTCATGCAGTGCCCCCAGGAGTTATCCAAGCCCTGGAGGATTGCTGGGCAGCGGAGGAGGGCCCAGTCTCTCTCCACAGGCGGCCCTCCTTGCCCCGAGGCTAAGCTTGGCTACTGCCAGCCCCAGGCCTACCTCTCTGTGGAGGAGGGGATCCCGGGATGACCTCCCTGCCGCCGGGGTGAGGCTAGCGAAATGAGTCAGCGCTCACACAGTCATGGGCCACCAGGCCCGGATGAGAGGCCCTTCTTCCGAGCGGGCCAAAGAAAGAAGCCGAAGAGATGGAGGAAGTTCAGAGCAGGCAGAGGAATGGGACAGACAAGGATGCAAGAAGGTTCAAGGGATGATGCTTGTGAGGCAGAAGACGATGGGGCGGCAGAGGAGGAGAAAGGATAGAGGAGGAGCTGAGGACCTCAACCTTCCGGCAGCAAAGTCCCGGGACGGTCCTCCCTTGGCCCTGGGGGTAGATACAGTGGGGAGCCTGCATGTCAGGACCCTCAGGCCCATTCACCAGCTGCTGTCCAGCCAGAGGCTAAAGGCCCGGAGATGCCCGAGCCCTGGGGTGAGACGGTCAGCTCCGGAGGCCAAGGAGCCTGCTTCCTGCCCGGGGGCAGCCAGTCGGGGTCTCCCTGCCACGCCCAGAGCTGCGACAGTGTGGCCTCTGGGTGGCACGGGGCAGCCACCCCAGGTGGCTTGCCCTCTCTGGAGGCAGGGCCCGGGGCCCTCCTGAGGGCGACTCACAGCTCAGACGGGACGTACGGCTCCAGGATGACCATGGGTGGGGTGGGTGGGCGCAGCTTGCCCAGCGCCATGATATGCTCGAAGGTGATGTCGGTCTGAGTGCCACTGTCCACCAGCTGCAGGTCGTGGGAGGAGCCATCGCCCCGGAGGCGGGGACTGCGTCTCAGCACCTGGATTACCAGGGGCTCCTTGGAGGCACGCAGGGCCTCCAGGGTCTGCTCCTGAGACAGCTTGGAGAGCTCCTTCCCGTTCACCTGCGGCAGAGACGACATGTCCCCGTGAGGACCCGCTGAGGCCCTGCTTACCCCTGGGCGCCCTCATTCCCAGGTGAGCCCCACTTCTCAGCCCTGCCCCCACATGGCGCCACGCCCCGAGGGCCCTAGATCCCCTTCGGCCGTCCTCCTCCTTCAAGCAGCACTGAGGCCAGAGCTGGTGTGGGAAGATCACGGGGAGCCCCCTTAGCAATGACCGAGCATCTGCTGGGAACATCCAACATATCAAGGTGGGAGGGAGACCTTGACTCCCTTCTGCCGACAGGAGTCAGTCAACAAACGGGTTCAGGTGGGAGAGTCCGGAAGAGCAAGAAGCCTCAGAGGACAGGGTCTCTGTCCTCAAGGCAGCAACGACTCACCATAGAGAAAAGGCCAACACACACCGAGCCTAAGAGGTGCTGAGGAAGTGGCCCTTACAAGACCACTGTTGTCCCAGTCTTCACTTCTCACGGTGCCACCCCCTCCCCGGGAGTCTCCGGAGAAGGGGTGCTTCACAGAGATGCCCAATGCAATTGCAAAATCATGTCTTCCAGGCTGCAAAGAACAGGCCAGCCCTGGATGTCGTTCCAGGAAGACAGGCTGTCAAAGGGAAGCACAAGGAGTCCTAGGGACGCCTGGCCAGCCAGTGGCTCCTCTGATTCATGGAACCCAAATAATCACCTTGCTGCTACTTGGTTGTGTCCTTGTAGACAGTAGTTTCAGTTTTTATGTTCCCCTCTCTGTAATCTTCGCATGGTCAGAAAAGATTTTTTTAATCAGGTCTGTCTAATTATACAAAAAAGCAGTTTCGTTGTAGAACATTTGAAAAATACAGAAAACCGTAAGGAAGAAAACAAAACTCACCCACATCTCAGGGCTGTAAAAGCTGTGAATGCGTTGGCATATTTCATTCCTGCTCTTTTTCCAATTTGTAACTGCAGGCGCCCCGAGGCCTGGAGCACGCCAGCCTGCGCGTGGACCGTCCGTTGTGTATTGGCTTGGTCCCTACTGTCCATCACTAGTGGTTTTCAATTTTATTATAAAGAAGGTTGCAGAGACACATTGTTTGTATGTTCTGTACCTATTTTCTATGTGTATCTTTGTGTAATCTATAGTTGTTATGTTAGAGAAATTTTCCAAAAGTGGAATTATTGGATCAAAGGGTATCAAGGAAACAGCTTGTCAACCAAGAAGGTATTAGTTGTAAGAATGTGGTCAGCACAGCCCAAGAGGATCTGGACAGCTGGAGAGGCCGCAGGTATAAAGCGAAGAGGGAACGGAGCCCGCGGGGCCAAGTGCATGGGAGAAAAGGGCTGGCTGCTGACGTGTATTTGGAGACGCGTGTGAAGGGTGGACTGGCAAAGGCTGGGCACCAAGGGAATGTGAGGACTGGCCTTGAAGCCCTTAGCAGAGCCAAAACTGTCAGGAAATGCTTGAGGCAGCATTAAACACAGCCAGTATCGACCTTTCAATGGAACAAACTTACAACTAAATGAATTTTATTAAAAACAAAGGCAAAAGCAAACATGCATGTTCCTTATATAAACACCAATATTTAACATTTAACTCAACCCTCAGGATTCATTAAGAAAAGGAAATTCAATAAAGTCAGACAGATGTGACTACAAGAAAAACTACCTCCAATGAATCTGGCTGCTTTCAGAACTTTGAATAAAAGAGAAGTCAGTTTTACTGAAACCATTTCCTCTAAGATCAAGAACAAGACAAAGTTGTCCACTCTCACCACTATTATTCAACATAGTTTCGGAAGTTTTAGCCACAGCAATCAGAGAAGAAAAAGAAAGAAAAGGAATCCAAGTCGGAAAAGAAAAAGTAAAGCTGTCATTGTTTGCAGATGACATGATACTATACATAGAGAATCCTAAAGATGCTACCAGAAAACTACTAGAGCTAATCAATGAATTTGGTAAAGTAGCAGGATACAAAATTAATGCACAGAAATCTCTGGCATTCCTATACACTAATGATGAAAAATCTGAAAGAGAAATTAAGGAAACACTTCAATTTCCCATTGCAACAAAAAGAATAAAATACCTAGGAATAAACCTACCTACAGAGACAAAATACCTGTATGCAGAAAAGTATAAGACACGGATGAAAGAAATTAAAGATAATACCAACAGATGGAGAGATATACCATGTTCTTGGATTGGAAGAATCAACATTGTGAAAATGACTCTACCACCCAAAGCAATCTACAGATTCAATGCAATCCCTATCAAACTACCACTGGCATTTATCACAGAACTAGAACAAAAAATTTCAACATTTGTATAGAAACACAAAAGACCCCGAATAGCCAAAGCAATCTTGAGAAAGAAAAATGGAGCTGGAGGAATCAGGCTACTGGACTTCAGACTATACTACAAGCTACAGTCATCAAGACAGTATGGTAGGGCTTCCCTGGTGGCGCAGTGGTTAAGAATCTGCCTGCCAATGCAGGGGACACGGGTTCGATCCCTGGCCCGGGAAGATCCCACATGTCATGGAACAACTAAGCCCATGCACCACAACTACTGAGCCTGTGCTCTAGAGCCCGTGAGCCACATCTATTGAGCCCACGTGCCACAACTACTGAAGCCTGCATGCCTAGAGCCCATGCTCTGCAACAAGAGAAGCCACGACAATGAGAGGCCACGCACTGCAACAAAGAGTAGCCCCCACTCGCCGCAAGTAGAGAAACCAGCAACGAAGACACAACACAGCCAAAAATAAAAACAAATAAATAAATTTATTTAAAAAAGACAGTATGGTACTGGCACAAACACAGAAATGTAGATCAATGGAACAGGATAGAAAGCCCAGAGATAAACCCATGCACATATGGTCACCTTATCTTTGATAAAGGAGGCAAGAATATTCAATGGAGAAAAGACAGCCTCTTCAATAAGTGGTGCTGGGAAAACTGGACAGCTACATGTAAAAGAATGAAATTAGAACACTCCCTAACACCACGAACAAAAATAGACTCAAAATGGACTAAAGACCTAAATGTAAGGCCAGACACTATCAAACTCTTAGAGGAAAACATAGGCAGAACACTCTCTGACATACATCACAGCAAGATCCTTTTTGACCCACCTCCTAGAGAAATGGAAATAAAAACAAAAATAAACAAATGGGACCTAATGAAACTTCGAAGCTTTTGCACAGCAAAGGAAACCATAAACAAGATGAAAAGACAACCTTCAGAATGGGAGAAAATATTTGCAAATGAAGCAACTGACAAAGGATTCATCTCCAAAATTTACAAGCAGCTCATGCAGCTCAATGTCAAAAAAACAAACAACCCAATCCAAAAATGGGCAGAAGACCTAAACAGACATTTCTCCAAAGAAGATACACAGATTGCCAACAAACACAGGAAAGGATGCTCAACATCACTAGTCATTAGAGAAATGCAAATCAAAACTACAATGAGGTATCAGCTCACACCAGTCAGAATGGCCATCATCAAAAAATCTACAAACAATAAATGCTGAAGAGGGTGTGGAGAAAAGGGAACACTCTTGCACTGCTGGTGGGAATGTGAATTGGTACAGCCACTATGAAGAACAGTATGGAGGTTCCTTAAAAAACTACAAATAGAACTACCATATGACCCAGCAATCCCACTACTGGGCATATACCCTGAGAAAACCATAATTCAAAAAGTCATGTACCACAATGTTCATTGCAGCTCTATTTACAATAGGCAGGACATGGAAGCCACCTAAGTGTCCATCGACAGATGAATGGATCAAGAAGATGTGGCACATATATACAATGGAATGTTACTCAGCCATAAAAAGAAACGAAACTGAGTTATTTGTAGTGAGGTGGATGGACCTAGAGTCTGTCATACAGGGTGAAGTAAGTCAGAAAGAGGAAAACAAATACCGTATGCTAACACATATATATGGAATCTAAAAAAAAAAAAAGTAGTTCTGAAGAACCTAGGGGCAGGACAGGAATATAGACGCAGACGGAGAGAATGCACTTGAGGACACGGGGAGGGGGAACGGTAAGCTGGGACGAAGCGAGAGAGTGGCATGGACATATATACACTATCAAACGTAAAATAGCTAGCTAGTGGGAAGCAGCCACATAGCACAGGGAGATCAGCTCGGTGCTTTGTGACCACCTAGAGGGGTGGGATAGGGAGGGTGGGAGGGAGGGAGATGCAAGAGGGAGGAGATATGGGGATATATGTATATGTATAGCTGATTCACTTTGTTATAAAGCAGAAACCAACACACCATTGTAAAGCAATTATACTCCAATAAAGATGTTAAAAAAAAAGAGAAGTCAGTTTTTGAAATAAAATGCCAAATATAGATGGTGACCATCATTATAAATATTTTCTTTTGTTTTTAATCCTAGAGTGACTATCTTTTGTATCTTAAACTACCATGTTTCTTCAGTCCCTTGGAATACTTTTAAAGAATCTCATTGTGCGAACTTTAAATAAATAAATAAATAAATAAAAATAAAAACAAAGGCAATGAGTCCTCCAAGCTCATGGCTTTCTAATTATTTTACTACACTTTTATCTGGTCTAGTGTGTCTGGAAGGAGACACCATAGGACAGTGTGCGACTGTGCATGTCTTCCCATCCCCGCGTTCAGTGACATCGGGCTGGTGGCCATGGTAGGAGTGTTTACACCATGGAAATCGACAAAGGCTCCAAACGAGGGCTTTGCGTTTCAGAACATTTACCGGCTCCCCACTGCCCTTAAGTCAAGGGCTCCTGTAAGAAGCAGAAGGGCCAAGGGCCGAGAGCTGTGCTCGGCATCTTTGACCGGGGTTGGTGGGGGGTGGGGGACGTTTCACCTTTTCACCATGTGCAGTGGGACGCTCAGGTGACACTGGGAAACACAGGGATGTCTGTCTCCCTGGAAACGTTACCCAGCAGCAGCGTTGCTATGGAAACTGGGCCCAGGCAGTGGGAGGGGAGTGCAGGATGGTCTGGGATGTCAAGAGGGGGATGGGCACACACACCACGGAGCAGATCGAGGCCACCGGAGTGATGCCCCTGACAGCCCAGCAACCTTCCCCTTGACCCACGTGGCGCAGAGCAGAGGCAGACCTCTGGGTGTGGAGGCCTGGAGCTCCTGGGCCACTCCTGCAGAGAGCGCCTGGGGCTCCTTCAGCCTCTTCTCTTCTCCTCAGCAGTCACGATGGGCCCCAAGAGCTAATGAAGGTGTGTGGGACCAGGACAGGTAAGACAGGAGCCCTCCCAGAAAGGGTGAAGGCTACAAACAAGATGCGGAAATGCGGGGCAACGGGCAAAGCAGTGCGGGCCCAGGCACACGGTAAGGATCCAGCGTTCTGCCGCTTCTCGTCCTCACTCACCCTACGGCAGCGAAGACTCGCGTGCACCGGCGAAGCCACCATTCAAATGGCCCCGCTCCAGTCCCAAAATGTCTGAACCCAAGCCAGCTTCCCTTCAGGGTCCCCCTCAAGCTAAGGCCACCGGGGGGCGCTCCCCACCTCCCCGGCTGCCACTGCTCGAAACCCACACCAAGCAATTCCAAATGGATCAAAGTCCTAAACGGACTGAGCTTTAAAACTACCTTGGAGGCGAGAGAACAGTGTCTTTATGATGCTGAGATAGAGAAGCAATTCTTTTTTTTTTTTTGGCCATGCCTCGCGGCATGCAGGATCTTAGTTCCCCGACCAGGGATCGAACCTGGACCCTGGCAGTAAAAGCGATGAATCCTAACCACTGGACGGCCAGGGAATTCCCTTAAGACAAAACATGGGCAAACAAGAATGGAAAAGATAAATTTGACTATGTTAAAATGTAAAACTTCTGGACAACAAAAGACACCATAACTACAGTGAGAAGATAGGACAGGCTAAGAGAAGATCCTTACAAACGCACAGAACAGAATAAAGGGAAACGGGCATTCCAGGAAAAGGGAGCCTGCACCCACCCATAAGCTTGAATCGATGCCCCTTCGGGACGCTGGGAAGCGAGCAGCGTCATCTTAATAGCTAGAAAGAGCCGAGGGCCGGCCGTCGGTGGAGTGGCTCCAGAAAGTGTGGCTTGTGACAACACACCTGCTTATGAATAGCACACACAGTAGAAAATGTGCCTCAGAATGGCAAACCTGCATCCCCTCGGACAGAGAAGGAGAGGAACGGGGTCAGGGATGGGAAAAACACTGAGGCCAACAAGGCCCACATCGAGGCTGGTGGCAGTACACGCGCGTGCTGACATCATTTTTGATGCTCATACTTTCCCAAGCTCAGGAAATATTCCAGAACATCTCCACGTGGAGGAGCAGCTAGGGGGAGGGAGGCCAGCTGGGGGGCTCTTGCTGCCGTCACCCGTTAGGATGTGGAATGGGTGAGACCTGGGGATGTGGGAGCACAGAGGTTTCTGGCCTGGGTGGCTCTAATACTGGCAGGGATGCCATTACTATTATTACTAATAATAGCTACAAACCAATACTAATAGCTACCACTTACTAACGGGCGACCGTGCCCCATTCTGCTGTGAGTGCTTTGTGGCCAGTACTATGAAACAGGCACTGAGAGTACGTCCACCTCACAGATGAGGAAACTGGGGAGGTTAAGGGATTCGCCGAATAGGCCCACCACGGTCAGCATCTCAGGCTGCTGAGGGGCAGGGAGCATGCTCAGTCGGGACAGCTTCGAGAAGCCCCCTCCTTGCGGGCTGGGGGCGTGTGGGTGGTGGGAACCCATGGGGGGAAGGGTGCGGAGGAGTGGGGTGAGAAGGCGGGGCTTCGGCTCAGGTGGGGGGCTCTGGGCTGGTGGTCTGGGTAGGGGCGTGGGTTGTGGTGGCATGGCTTGGTGGCAGTGGGGGTAGGTCTAGGATCCTGCGTTGGACTCTCTTCTCCTTGCAGAGGCTCTTCTCTGGCCCCCTCCCTTCGCCACCCTCCCCCTAAGCGCTCCAGCCAAGCTTATTCATCTCTTGGGCTCCCTACTCCCGCCCTCGGCACTCTCCTGCCCGCTCACACACCCTTCTTCTTGCTGCTTGCACACCTGCTCGTCACCTCCTGCCCCCCTCCTGTCACCCACACTCACTTAAGGCCAGGTGCCCAGGCATGTCCATTCCGAGCCCAAGCGCCACTCAAGGCCTAGCGACCACCCAGGGAGAATGCCGAGCAGGGGGTCTGAGGGTGACTCGCCTTCCATCGGGCTCTGGAGGCCGCCCGAAGGCCTGGCCGGATACACTCACACCACACCTCGCGTGGACCTGCGCTCAGCTTCACCAGGAACCCTTCTAGTTCAGGGAGAGCAAATACTTGCTCGCTGAGCCCACGGTCAGGGAAATCGATTTGAAGATGCTGCCCAAGGGGACCGCCCTGTGGACCCAGCTGGGCTGGAAGTCGCTTTGCTTCCACTGAGGACTCTGCAGAAAGGTGCCCTTGCCTTGCCGGGGGGGGGGGGGGGGGGGGACCGGCGCCTCAGAGGCGCCTCTTTGCCCAAATGTGGCCCAGGTGGCCCTCCCCCTCCCCTCGCTGAGGGCCTGACTCCCGTTTACCTGGAGATCCCTGCCCTGGAAGCAGCTGCGAGCCTGGTCTGGGGCGCGGGCGGGAGAGGTCCCTGGAGTAGCAGCCGCCTCCCCCCCCCACCCGCACTGCGACCCTTGCGCGGGCTGACCCCATCACAGACCACACACTCTCAGTCTGAACGTTACCCCAGAGCATAAAATGGTAAACTTGCTGGAGGAATCTGTCAATAACTATAAAGAACCTTGAAAATGTTCATCACACCCTTTGATCCAGTAAATTGACTCTAAGTAATAGATCCTAAAATAATCAGAATCGATATTACATGAATCACAGGATGTTCAGAGCAGCATTCATGATTTTTTTTATTGTGGTAAAATACACCAAACGTAAAATTGACCATTTTCAAGTGTACAGTTCAGTAGCATTTGGTGCATTCACGTAGCTGTGCGACCATCACATCTATTTAATTCCAGGACCTTTTCATCCCCTCAAAGGGACACCCCCTGCCCATTCTCTCCAAATTCACCCCAGGCCCTGGCACTCACCAATCTCCTTTCTTTGCCTCTAGACATTTCATAAGTGGAATTCTACAACAGGTGGTCCGATGTGTCTGGCATCTTTCCTCAAGCATGTTTTCTAGGTCCATCCACATTACAGCCGGCATCAGTACTTCATTCCTCTATGGCTGAGTAATATTCCATCATATTCCAAACTACTGCATTGGGCGGACAGACCGTTGATCCCTCAACAGACATTGGTTTGCTTCTACCTTTTGGCAATTGTGAATCACGCTGCGGTGAACATTTGTGTACAAGTTTTTGAGTCCCTGTTTTCAAATCTTTGGGGCCATATGGTCATTCTACATTTAACTTATTGAGGTACCAGCATTATTTTTAATGCCCAAAACTTTACAACAGTCTTAAGCACAATTGTCTGCCTCGAGACTTCCCTGGTGGTCCAGCAGTTAAGACTCTGCGCTCCCAATGTGAGGGGCCTGGGTTCAATCCCTGGTCAGGGAACTAGATCCCGCATGCTACAACTAAAGATCCCGCACGCCGCAGCTGAGACCCAGCGCAGCCAAATAAATAAATAAATTTTTTAAAGGTGTCTGCCTCATCGAAGTGTACAGCTGCCCTACCAGAGTCTTCCAATAACAAGCCTGTTTCTCAAAAAAGATATAAAATGCCATGTGAACTATGACGATTGCCATGTAAAGTATGTTTATGGAAAGACTGGGAAAGAATATATAAAAACATTGTTCGAGGGAAATGGAAATCTGAGAACTTGCTTTTTTCCAAACTTTATATACCATGGCTAAATTGTTTTTTGAAAAAATGTTTACAAACTTCAAAAAAAATAGCATTGCTGACCCCAGTTCTGAGAGTGTGGATCTCAGCACGTGGGAGGCAGCTGACAGATGAAGGTGGGGAGGGGGGTGTGAGCCCATGGAGGCTTCATGATGCTACAAATGCGCCAGCTCCCAGGGTGCACGGGGGCCCACGGGGCTTCGAAAACTATTTGGAATGCACGTGCCCGTTATGTATATTCATTGGTACGTGCGTAAGTATCAATTATCACACAATATCTTCTTTAAAGACTGGAAGGAGGGACTTCCCTGGTGGGGCAGTGGTTAAGAATCCGCCTGCCAATGCGGGGACACGGGTTCGAGTCCTGGGCCGGGAAGATCCCACATGCGACGGAGCAACGAAGCCCGTGTGCCACAACGACTGAGCCTGCGCTCTAGAGCCCGCGAGCCACAACTACTGAAGCCCGCGTGCCTAGAGCCCATGCTCCACAACAAGAGAAGCGACCGCAGTGAGAAGCCTGCACACCGCAACAAAGAGTAGCCCGCCAAAGCCCACGTGCAGCAACGAAGACCCAATGCAGCCATAAATAAATAAATTTAAAAAAACTACAACAATCTAGCCTGTGCTCGGTTTCCCTGAGGAGGCCCCAGGCTCGGGGGCATGGGCTGCTTTGTGCTTCTACTCCTGGGCAGCCCCTGCAGGCGGTACAGCCTCTGGGCTCAGGCCCCTTGGGAGCAGGCCATGAAGTCCTGTCAGACTTCACATCCAGATCCGATCTGAGGAAGCTCGGGACGTGCTTTCTGGCCCAGGTGTCCCCAGAATGCAAGGGGCAGCTCCCAGGAGCCTGGAGCCCAGATGGGGGCAGAGCCTTCACTCCAGGACCTCCGGCCTGGAAGGTGGGGGAGATGAATCACAGCCTCCACCCCCACCCCACAGAGCATCAGGAAGCTCGTTCTGCAAGGCTGGAGAAGGGCCTTGTCATGGGGCTGCCAGCTGGTCTCAGGCCTGGGACCGGACAGAGCAGACACCATCCCACCCCCCATTTCCCCCATGCCCCTCCCCGTCACACCCACCCCCCACTGGCTCTAGGACCGCCTTTGCAGAGAGGTTCTGCGGGAGCGGGCCCTGAGCTCCCCCAGCCCAGTGTGTGAGCAGAGGGCGGCAGGAGGCCCCTGGGTGTGGAGGCACTGACCTGCGAGCGGGGGAGCACAGCCAGCAGGCCCCCAGGCCTGCCTTCAGAGGGAGGCCGTGCCCAGCCCAGCCCCTCAAGGTAGGCCAGGCCCCGGGGCAAGGCCCCTCACACCAGCGGAAGGCAGGTGCCTGTGGCGGCGGGGAGTGAGGTGAGGGTGGGAGGGGTGCGGGAGAGGAGCCAAGACACAGCTGGCTCCCAGCTGGCTCCCAGCTGGCACACAGCTGGCACACAGCTGACACACAGCTGACACACAGCTGGCTCAGGGACTGCCTCAACCCAAGCTCCAAAGGAGGACTGTGAGGCAGTGCGGGGGGGCACGCGAAGGCCTTTCCAACGATCCAGGGTGTTGGGGGTGAGCAAGGAAGCAGAGGGCCCCCAGCGCCAGAGGCTGAACCCGGGCAGGGAGTCTGGGTGCCTGGGCCACTTGCCACTGCTCAGGCGCTGAGGGGGGCCCTGGGGAACACCCAGTCCCTTATCCCCAGGGGGCCGAGGACAAGGGATTCCTGGCACAAGCCCATGCTGTGCTGTCTCCCCGGGGCTTCTCCGGGGATCAGAGAGACATGGGAGAATGAGCCCAGGAAGGGAGGGGGAGTGGGATTTCCTCGCCGCCACCCACCCGCCATGCCGGGTTGCTCTTGCGGAAGCTGAGAGGCAGCCTGCTTCAAGCTGTGGGCAGAAGCTTGAGCCTGGGGGGATCCAGCACACAGCCCCTCCCACAAGGGTCCTGGCTGGAAGGTAGGAGGGAAAGGGGGGGCAAGGCTGCGGCTCAGAGGGTCCACGGCAGAGCGCAGGAGGTGAGGTCGGCACGTGGGGTGTGGGTGCACCAGTGACCCAGTCCCTGGTCGGCCAGGAACCACTGGAGGGAAGAGGGCACGTGTCCCGGAACAGGGCATCCGGGGACAGGCCCACGGCTGGCTCAGAGCCCAGGCTCACCCAGCACCGGCAGAACAGGAGCAACAACCTTGGGCAAGACAGACATGATCCCCACGTTGTTTGGGGAGACCAGTGCCGGGGCAGAAATGAGCATACAGAGCCTTGAGCTTGGACGGGGGCTGCTTTAGATAGAACGCACAGGGACAGCCTCTCTGGTGACATTTGAACTGAGACCTGAAAGATGACAAGGAGCCAGCCATGCTAGGGACTTCGAAGAACATTGCAGGCAGTGCTAAGCTCTAGGATGGAATGACTTAGCGCTTGCTGGAGAATAAGGCACGTAGGGGACAGGGCGGAGGCAGGGGACAGACCGGCAGACAACTGCAATGGCTCAGCTCAGGGGGTGGTAGTGGAGACGGGGCTACCATGAGCTGCTGCTGAGCTGGGGAAAATGACCAAGGAACCGTGAGGGAGGAGGGACACCGAACGAGCACAAGAGAAGATGCTAAACGTCACTCATCACAAGGGAAATGCAAATCAAAACCGCAATGAGATAGCCCCTCGCACCCACTAGGATGGCTGAAATAAAAACACAGAAAATAACAGTTGATGAGAACGTGGAGAAATTCAGCTCTCACACACTGCTTGTAGGAATGTCAACAGCAGTGGACGTGGAAAACTGTCTAGAGTTCCCAGATGACCCAGCAGTAACACGAGAATTGAAAACAGGCACCCAAACAAAAACTTGTACACAGATGTTCATAGCAGCACTATTTTTATTTTTTTGGCCACCCCACGCAGCTTGCAGGATCTTATTTCCCTGACCAGGGATTGAACCAGGGCCCCAGCAGTGAAAGTGCTGAGTCCTAACCACTGGACCGCCAGGGAATTCCCAGCAGCACTATTCATTTTTTGTTGTTGTTTGGCTGCGTTGGGTCTTCGTTGCCGCGCGCGGGCTTTCTCTACTTGCGGCGAGCGAGGGCTACTCTTTGTTGCAGTGTGTGGACTTCTCATTGCGGTGGCTTCTCTTTGTCGTGGAGAACGGGCTCTAGGCGCGCGGGCTTCAGTACTTGTGGCACATGGGCTCAGTAGCTGTGGCTTGCGGGCTCTAGAGCGCAGGCTCAGTAGTTGTGGCGCACAGGCTTGGTTGCTCCGCGGCATGTGGAATCTTCCTGGACCAGGGCTCGACCCCATGTCCCTTGCATTGGCAGGTGGATTCTTAACCACCGCGCCACCAGGGCAGTCCAGCAGCACTATTCTTAATTGCCAAAATTTGGAAGCAACCTACATTGTCCACCAACAGATGGATAAACATAATGTGGTAACATGCACCCGGTGGATTATTCCACCGTATAAAGGAATGAAGTCCTGCTACATGCTACGACGTGGATGAAAACAGCCCAGCTGAGTGAGAGAAGGCGGGCACAAAAGGCCATGTACTGTATGATTCCAGAACAGGCAAATCCATAGGGACAGAAAGTGGATGAGAGGTTGCCAGGGACTGGGGAGAGGGAGAATGGGGATTGCCTGCTTAATGGTGTGAAGTTCCCTTCTGGGAGGATGAACACGATCAGGCACTAGCTGGTGGTGACAACTGCACCGCACCGTGGACGTACTCAGTGTCACTAATGGTAAACTTGATGTCATATATCTTTTCCCACAATAAAACATTAAAACTGCTGCCCGGATCCAGAGACCACCAGTGCCCTTACAGAGGTGAAGACCACTGGAAAAGACACAGGGGTGGGGGGGGAGGGGCGGGACCTGGGGAACTTGTTTAATCAATGCACATCTTTGTCTCTGATTTGAAGGTCCTGAGACCTGCAGGCGCCCCCAGCGCCCCCACTCCACTTACACGTATCCCAAACCAAGCCACCAAACCAGGTGTCATATGACCACTGCTACTGAATTCAAGCAGGGATTGGTTGTTCTTGACTTAAAATCATGAGACGGAGGCTATCACCTGGGGATTGAGTGTAGCAGAGGATAAGAGGCCCAAGGAGGACCCTAAGGCACCCTGACATTGAGCAGTTGAGGAGACACAGAGCTTAAGTCAGCCAGAGAGAAGGAAAACTAAGGAGGGAATCTGGGCAAGACAGTGCACCACGGACCGGGAGGATGGACTGGATCAGGACGCAGAAGGGTCCTCAGGATTTGCTAAAAGGGGGCAATCGGGGAGGGCGACCTGTACAGATACTCAGCCTTGGGGAGCTTCTGCAGAGAATGGGGTGGAAGCGCCCTGGGGCTGGGGCTTGGGGATGCGGGAGAGCACTAACGTTTGGGTTTTACCAGGTCAGACGCCTGAGAGCGTCTGAAAGCTTGATGGGAAAGGTAGGTTCAGAAGAGGAAAAAATTTTAAATGCCAAAGAAAGCGAGGGAAAGACCTGCAGAAGGTACGGCCATAAGAGAGGGGAACACGGGGGCAGGAGGGAGGGACACGGCGGGGGGGGGGGGGCAGCAGAAGGGATATCGGTGTCAGGTGAGACATGGGGGCTGACTAGAGGGACATGGGGGCAAGAGGGGACTCGGGGACAAGGGGTCAGGCAAGAGCAACGCAGGAAGCTCAGCGGGCAGTCGCGCTCCCGCAGGGGCCCGGTGGGCGAAGCGGGAGGCACGGCCCCACCCCGACCCCCGCCGCGAAGCGGCGGCGCCCAGGGAGGCGGGGGGCGGGGCCCAGGCTCGCTCGTCCCGCCTCCCCGGGCGCGGAGCCGCAGACAAAGAGCGCGCGGCGGCGGCGGCAGCGGCGGCGGCGCGAGCTAGGCTGGCAGCCCGTTGGCTGCGTCTCCGGCGCCAGCAGCCGGCGCAGCCCGACCGACCGGCGCGAGTCCTCCGCCCCCACCCCTCCGTCCCCACTCCCGGCCGGGGCGGGTCTCCGGACCCCGCTCTAGGAGGCCTGGCGCGACTGGGCCGGAGGCTCCGGGTGGGAGGTCCTCGCCGTACTTCCCAAATGCCCTGATCGGGAATCTCTGAGCAGGCGAGAAGAGGGAGGGTAGGCTGAGAAAAGAGCCCTGGCCCGGGTGACTGGGGGTCCCGCGGGCCCCACGGCTCCCCGGGAGGTCTAGGGACCTCCCCTTTCACCCAGGGTAACGCGAGGGGGAGGGGGTTAACGACACAATTCTAGGGGCGCCCACGGTTGGGGTGAGTCTCCCAACCCCACCCTGCGGATTGGGAAACCTAGGCTAGGCGAGAACACAGACCGGAAGTCAGCCTCTGCGCTGGCGCCCCGTTGCACCCGCTATCTCAGCTCTGCTGTCGCGAGTGTCCAAGGAATACCTTGGACGCAGCCGTGTCTGGCTCAGCAGGACCGAGAAAGGAGAAGCCAGGCAGGCTCTGTGCGCTCCCATCTTTTCAGTGGCCCAGCAGAAGTCCTCATTCATGTGTTCCCATCTCTGGAGCTTAAAAATTGTCAACCCACAGGAACGTTGGCGCATCTGACCGTGGACATCTGCATTCCCCTCACCCAGCTCTCCCCGGAGTGCACATTCCACCGCACCTGCTCCCTCCTCTCTACACACACACATTCCCAAGCAAAATGCTGGCACCGACGCTCTCCACACACCCCCACCCCCCGGGAAACCGCGACACCCTTAATGTGCTCAGGGATTTAACACTGACACAGTCAGCACCTCTGCATCTCTCCAATTGTACTGCTAATGCCCTTATAGCTGTTTTTCTTCTTCTTCTTTTTTTTTTCAGATCCAGGATCCAATCAAGGATCACACACTTGGTCATTAGGTCTCTAGTCTCCTGTAATCTAGAACAATCTATGCATTAAAAAAAAAAAAACAACCTTTCATGACACTGACCTCTTGGAAGAGTCTAGGGCACGCGCCTTGCAGAAAGTCCCAGTCTGGATTTGCCCGCTCCGCTTCCTTCCTGGTTAGATTCAGCTTAGGTGTTTTGAGGACAGCGCTGCCCAGGGCAGGCTATGTCCTTCTCCCTCCCCGCACAGGGCGAGGAGGGGCAGGGGGCCGGGCTGCCCACCGTTAGGGAGGCTCGGTTTGATCACCTGGTGTCTCCCTTGTAAAGTTGCATTTTCCCTCCCCAATGCACAAGTAATCTGGGTGACACCTTGAGACCCAGTGACTATCTTTTCTTCCCCAACAACCTTTATCTAATGGTTTTACCTTCCAAGGATGATCCCCAACTGGATGAATTGCATTGGTGGCTGCAAAATGCCTTAATTTGTTAGAACTCTAGCAGGGACACAGCACTACACGCCAACATGTGACTGGCCCAGTGAATGGCATGCCCCCAGTTGAGGCTGCCTGGACAGGCCATACCATCCGCCCCCCAGAACTCTGTGCCCACTCTTTCTACCCAGGGGCAGGAGCGAGAGAAGGAAGAAGCACAAGAAGCCCTCATCTCAAAGGACTTTTTAGTAGTTTGGGGCTGGTGTGTGTGTCTGGGTACCCATGTGAGCTGCCTGTAGGTTGGTAAGGTTGTGGGTGATGGGAAGAGGCTCAGTTAGTTGCACGTAGCCTGGAAGAACAGATTATGTCCCTTGGGGCCCCACCTGGTCAATTATCCCTGGAAATTGATCTGATAGGTGTGAGGCCTGCCCCTCTTATTTGTAATAACCTCACTTCCTAGGTGATATTGACATAATTTGGGGCTTCACTGACTTATCCAAGTCCTGAGCGAGGTCCTAGCTACTCAAAGTGTAGTCTGAGGGCCAGCAGCATGGACATCCCCTGGGAGGTCGTGAGTAATGCAGAATCCCAGGCCCGCCCCTGGAGCTGCTCGAGCAGATCCTGCATTCTAACAAGGGCCTTAGGGTAGAGTCATGCTGGCCCAGAGCACCCCCTTGAGGAACCAGGGAGGACTTGCACACACCTTGACAGGATTCAGACCACAGGCAAGTGCTTCAAAGGGTCTCTGCTCTCACTCCACAAAGGGGAGTGGGTGGGTGGTGCCCATGGGGCAAGCGGAAATCTGATCCACCTGCCCTGGCCCCCCTGCCTTTCCAGGGAAGAGCAGGCCTCTCGGGCCCCTCTGAAGTCCTGCCTGGAGAGAGAGGCTGGGAATGAGGGGTGCCCCACGTGCGGCCAGTATGGAAAAGCAAAGAACTTCCGGAGGTCATCATTAAGATCAGTTTTAGGGGGCTTCCCTGGTGGCGCAGCGGTTGAGAGTCCGCCTGCCGATGCAGGGGACGCGGGTTCGTGCCGCGGTCCGGGAAGCTCCCACATGCCGCGGAGCGGCTGGGCCCGTGAGCCATGGCCGCTGAGCCTGCGCGTCCGGAGCCTGTGCTCCGCAACGGGAGAGGCCACAACAGTGAGAGGCCCGCGTACCGCAAAAAAAAAAAAAAAAAAAAAAAAGATCTGTGTTTGGGTGTGTGCTCACAGCTTCCCAGGCACCTTGGGTGATGATGGAAAACGTCCTCCCACCCACCTACCTCTGGGCTAACCTGGCTGGCCCAAAAGCAAGCTCTGTGTCTCGCAGTAATCAAAATGATATCCCTTATGGAGTGCTTTTCATTTCCACTGCTCAAAGCAAGCATGAGGAAGAGACAGATTGCACGACAAAGAGGGGAGACGCCTGTCACACCCAAAGCCAGCTCTGAGCCCCAGCTTCTCAATCTTTCTTCTTTTGACTTGGCTCACGCGCAAAAGGACCAAATGTGCCTCCACCTTGGCATGTGTCCATCGCCTAAGTAATCTTACACGTTACACTTCACAACTCACGGCGCCTCTGTTTTTCTCCCCCTTCTTTCTTACTAGAAAAACCCTCAGAATAATATTGGACATTCTTCTGTCACTGGACATTAATTGTGACATGTTCATGAGGAATGCCTTCTCCATCCGATTTCCACGCCTTAACGCCTGACCAAATGGCCTGATGGCAGCAACTCCACCCCCACCCAAATGAGATCCCAGGGGACCCAGTGCCGCTGATTTCCCAATGGCAATGACGCCGGGAGGCAGGCGCTCTTTATTCCCATAGAGCAGGTGAAGAAACTGAGGCACTGAGCCAGTGAGCCGTTGAGTATCCCCACACCACACTGTCTTCCCCGGCAGGGATCCCGAAGTAGAAGGAAAGAAGGGGCTCCTGGTGGGCTAAGTGCTCTCGCGTGCTTTTCTTCCTTTGGTAGGTGTACACGTGTTTCTTGCTTTCAAAGCTTTACCGGGGTACCATTGCCACATGATCAGCTGCACATATTAGAGCGTACAGTTTGAAAAGTTTTGATATAAGGTGTACATACACATCTGTGAAGCCACCACCACAATCAAGATAGTGACCATTTCCATTATCCCCGAAAGCATCCTCGTGCTCCTGCCTCTGCTCCCTCCCTCCCACCCATCCCTGCAAATACTTTCTGTCACTATAGATGAGTTTGCATTTTCTAGAATTTTTCTATCAGTGGCTCAGACAGATCCACGTCATGGGGGTCATGGTGTCAGAGAGAAGGACACAGGCCCGGCAAGCAGGGACAACAGGAAAGGCTCTCGGAACGTGCGTTTGTGTCTCAGTGTTAGGCGACCAGGCTACCTCCCTTTCTGCCCTTTATGACCTGGCTTCTTCCTCTTCCTATCAACATGCATGACCCTCCCCCACTCAGGGTCATTTCCAGATTTTTCAAGCTCTCCCTGTGCCCCCCCATGCCCCCAGCGCCCACACTTGGTTAAGTATCCTTGGAGGACTAGACTGGGATAACAGAAATGGAGCTGCGGTTCTGACATGCCGCACTTAAAGTGCCCGTGATAGACCACGTCAGTGGAATCAAGGGCCCAAAAACCACAGGATCATCTCAAGAGCCACAGAAAAAGCATTTGACAAAACCTAACAACACTTCATGATAAAAACGCTCGAACTAGGAACAGAAGGGAACTTGCTCAAGCTGGTAAGGAGCATGTATGACAAACCAGAATTGTGGGTGAAAGACTGGAAGCTTCTTAGACCAGCAACAAGACAAGGATACCCACTCTCACTTCTATTCAACACTGTACCGGAGGTGCTAGCCAGAGCAAATAGGCAAGGAAAGGAAATGAGAGGTATCCACAATGGAATATTACTCGGCCATAAAAAGGAACGAAATTGGGTCATTTGTAGAGACGTGGTTGGATCTAGAGACTGTCATACAGAGTGAAGGAAGTCAGAAAGAGAGAAACAAAAATCGTGTATTAACGCACATATGTGGAACCTAGAAAAATGGTACAGATGAGCCAGTTCGCAGGGCAGAAATAGAGACACAGACGTAGAGCACAAACGTATGGACACCAAGAGGGGAAAGTGGTGTGGGGAGGGGGGGGGTGGTGTGATGAATTGGGAGATTGGGATTGACATATATACACTAATATGTATAAAATGGATAACTAATAAGAACCTGCTGTATAAAAAAATAAATAGAATAAAATTCAAAAAAAGAAAAGAAATGAGAGCTATTCAGATTGGAAAGGGAGTAAAACTATCCTCTATTTATATATAGGAAATCCTGAAGAATCCACTCAAAACAACCATTCGAGCTAATAAATGAGTTTAGTAAGGTTGCAAGATATAAGACCAATATAAAAAATCGATTGTATTTCTATACAGTGGCAAAGAGAAAAATGAAAAGGAAATTAAGAAAACAATTCTACTTACAATAGCATCATAAAGAATAGAGTACTCTGGAATAAATTTAACAAAAGTGCAAAACATTGGCGAAGGAAATTGAAGACTCAGGGAATTCCCCGGCGGTCCTGTGGTTAAGACTCTGTGCTCTCACTGCCGAGGGCCGGAGTTCAATCCCTGGTCAATCCCTGGTTGGGGAACTAAGATCCCACAAGCGACGCGGCAAAGAAATTGAAGATTCAAATAAAAAGGCATCGCATGTTCATGGGTAATACTCTCCCAGATTCAATGCAATATTCAATACAAATTCAATGCAATTCGTACAAAATCACAGCTGGTTTTTCTGAAATTGACGAGCTGATCCTAAAATTCATATGGAAACTCAAGTGACTCAGAATAGACAAAACGACCTTGAATAGCACAAAGTTGGAAGACCCACAGTTCAAAAGTTACTTACAAAGCTCTAGTAAAAGCAATGTGTTACAGGCATAAAGATAGACATTTCTCCAGAAAAGATACGCAAATAGCCAATAGCACAGGATAAGATGCTCATCAGGAAATGCATATGATGTCCCCTCAAACCCAGTAGGATGGCTATAATAAAGAACGTGTGTGGGGAGGGTGTGGCGAAACGGAACCCTCATACACTGCTGGTGGGAACGTAAAACGTAAAACTGTGCAGCCCTTGTGGAAAACAGCTCCTCAAAATACTAAACACAAGTACCATATGATCCAGCAATTCCAGTTCTGGGTATATACACAAAAGAATTGAAAGCAGGGACTCAAACAGATATTTGTACACTCATGTTCACAGCAGCACTGTTCACACTAGCCAAAAGGTGGAGATAAGTCAAATGTCCATCAATGGATGAATAGATAAATATTATGTGGAAAATTACTCAGTAATAAAAAGAAATTTAGTACTGATACATGCTACAACATAGATGAACCTTAAAAACACGATAGGGGCTTTCCTGGTGGCGCGGTGGTTGAGAGTCCGCCTGCCGATGCGGGGGACGCGGGTTCGTGCCCCGGTCCGGGAAGATCCCACGTGCCGCGGAGCGGCTGGGCCCGTGAGCCATGGCCGCTGAGCCATGGCCGCTGAGCCTGCGCGTCCGGAGCCTGTGCTCCGCAACGGGAGAGGCCATAACAGTGAGAGGTCCGCGTAACGCAAAAAAAAAAAAAAAAAAAAAAAAAACACGATAAAGGGAAGAAGTCGGACAACAAAAGGTCGCGTATCGTATGGTTTCATTGAGATGAAATGTCTGGAACAGGCAAGTCCATAAAGACAAGTAGATTGGTGGTTGCCAGGGCCTAGGAGGTATTGGGGGAAATGTGACTGCTAATGGGTACGGGGTTTCGTTTCAAGGTGATGAAAATGTTCTGGAATTCGATAGTGGTGATGATTGCACAACTCTCTGAATATACTAAAACCCACTCAATTGTATGTTTTACAAGGGTATGTGAATTATATCTCAATAAAGTTTTTTTTAAATGCCTGTGAACTATCGGGAGAAAAGGGTCTGGAACTCAAGGCTAGAATAAGACACTCGGCACTTAACCGGGGTGTCAGAGACCTCTGGGGATCTAGGAAGGGGCCCCAGGGCGCCCCAGCAAAATGAAGCCACATGGCAAGTGCTGTAGGTGTACTTGTGCATTTCTCTGGGCTGAACTGTATCCCGGGGGGGTTCCTTATTTTGGCAAGGTGCGGAGGCCACAGGTGGGTGTGGACAAACCATGGAGAAGCCTCTCTGAAGCTGTGAAGCACCAGAGTTTAAGGGGGGGCAGGCAAGGGGTCCTGGAAACTGCCTGGTGTTCTGGGACAAAAGCTTCCCTCCCCTCTGAAAAGAGGCTGGGACCAGGAGAAGCTCCCTGCTGCGCCTGGGACGCCAGCCCCCAGACCCAGAGTCATCTGGGATAGTTAATGGTTTTCCCTGCTCTCCAGATTTTTTTAAATTCAATTCTCTTTTGTCTTCCCTTAATTTTGAAGGATAGTTCCTTTTTAAAAACTGCATCCATACTGTATAGCACAGGGAACTCTACTCAATACTCTGTAATGACCTATATGGGAATAGAATCTAAAAAAGAGTGGAGATATGTATAACTGATTCACTTTGCTGTACACCTGAAACTAACACAACGTTGGAAATCAACTATACTCCAACAAAAATTAACTTAAAAAGATAAATTTAAAAGGTAAAATAAAATAAAACTGCATCCAGTCTCGGATTCTGTCCAAACTTCTGCAGGAGCTTTAAAAGGGAGCAGCACCCCCAGGGACTGGTCAGTGAGGGCTGCAGATGAGGAAAAGCAGAGGCGGCTGGCCTGAGGCCGCCCTCCTCCTGGGGAGCTACTTGCCCAGGGCTTGGGGTTCTCTCTCCAGGAGAAAAGCCTGGACTGCGACCTTCCAGCCCAGGTTCACCTCAAGCCTTCCTGCGACATGAAGCCTCCCTGAAGGCCGTCCCAGCCAGACCTGTGGCAGCCTCCCTGCCACTGGCCATGGGGAACCCGAAGGGTCACAGCAGCGTCGCCTCCCAACCACGGCTCATCTCGGGCCTGCAGCGCAGCGCAGGTTGCCCTCCACTCTCCACACATCCGCAAGGGACTGGCCTTTAACGAAGCACTACCTCAATCCCTCTGGGAGGAAGTTAAGATTCGCTTTTTGCCATTTGATAGAATGATCCCAAGAAAGGAAGCAGTGAGGACGGGATCCCACGGCCTCATCAACCAACCAGTGCAGCCCACCTCCCGCCGGGAGCCCTGGTGCCACTACTGGGATTCCACGGGACTGCTCGGGGTCCAGCCTGGGCCATTCCCGAACCTGATCCCACGAGGGCGAATAGCAATGGCCAGGCAAGATTTCCAAACAGCTGGAACGAGAGATGGGAGGAAGCACGAGGCGGGGTGGGGGTGGCGGAGAGAATGGCAGAAAGAAGGCGGAGGGCCGAGAGCGGGGAAAGCAGAGGGCCCGCGTGTCCCGGGAGAGCGGCCCGAGAGCGCGGAAGAGGAGCGCCGCCAGGCTAGGCAACATTCCCGTCCTGCCCCCCTCCCCTCCCGCCCAGGACGGCCAGAGGCTCTCAGCACGAATGCAGCACTCCCGCGGGCTCCCCAATCCCCACCGCGCCCCGGCCGATGCCTGTAGGGGTCCCCCCTTTTCTTCTAAGGAGACCCCATTCCCCCAGCCACCACCTCTCCGACCTGCACTTGCTCCCCAGTCCGGACCAATAAACCCAGAGCAGAAACGTTATCCCTGTCTGCGCCCGGTCTGCCCCTGGGTCCAGACTCCCTCTAACCTTGAACTCCCTCCACAGAGCCCTGGGGGCGTCTCAGACCACGCCATCCGGGACATTTCTCTAGACAGCTCTCAGAGCGCACACAGAAAGTACACACACGCAGGGCCGGAGAAGCCTCCGCGAACACACAGACGGGGCACAGGCACGCACTCACGAAGTCACGCCACGCACAGGCAAGGAAGCCGAGCTCCGGGTCCGAGAGCGCGACCTGGAGTCTCCCCTCCCTCCCCGCCGATCACTGCCCGGTACACGCCCCCACCGCCCAAGACCCGAAGGCCCTGCGGGGCCTAGGGCAGGCCGGTCACCGACTCCCGAAGACTGCCCTTTTGGCAGACCCGGCGACAGCCACTCACCCGAGGCTCCCAAGGGCTGGGAGCCCACCGTTTGTCTGGGCAGGGCCGGAGCGGAGAGTGCGTGCGGGGGTAGATGCCCGATCCTGGCCAGGCGGCGGCGGGGTCCCGGGGCGGCCCGCGCGCTCCAGTACCCCTGGCCCACGGGGACCTGGATTTGCCCCGCCCCACCGCGCCGCGGGCGCCCTGCTCCCTCCCCCGCCCCGGGTCCACCGGGGCTAGCGAGTGCGGGGAACGGAGGCCGTTGCTATGCAACCCCCATCCCGCGCCGGCGCCGGCAGCAACGCGTTTCCCGGCTCCCGGGCCCGGGATGTATGAGCACAGGACCTAGGCTGAGCCCAACTTCCCGACCCGGGCCGACCTGGACCCAGGGCTCGCGTCCCAATCAATGTACTCCGGGCGAGCCAGGGATGCGCCCCGCACCCCTACCCCCGCGCAGGGACCCCCCATCTTTGCCTGGTTCCCACGGAGCACCTACACCCAGCAGCCCCAGAAACTGAGGGCGAGGATGGCTCCCTACCTCTTCCTCGTCGAGCCCTCGTGCCCCTCCACCCGGCCCTCCCCGCGGGCCAGCTCTTCCCCAGGTGTCGCCCACGCCCCTCGCCCCAGCTGCCCAGCCGCCCTACCTGAAGCATCACTTTGTACTGCTCCTCCGGTTTCTGGACCACGCACATATTACATCCCATGGTGCTAGCCGGCGAGGGAAGGAGGGCGGGAACGGGAAAACGCCTTTCACTGGCCCGTGCTCAGGACCTCGGGTCCCGGCCCAGGGCCGGGGGCCATACCCTAGCGCGGGGGGCGGGCCGCCTAGCGGGGGAGGGGGGCACGCCCCCGAGGGGGGGGCAGCTCCACGCCCCTCGGGTTAACTCTTAGCTGGCTGAGGCCAGGCGCGGGCATGCTCCCTTGCACCCGGCCAGGAAAAAAAGGGCAGCGGGGGATGGGCGGGCGCGCCGGGCGTTGCTTGGCTACGGCCCCCCAGGAGGCGCGGGGGCGCGCCAGGCCACTGGGGACCGTCAGGGGCCGTAGGCCGCGCGCCTCCCCGCCCGCGGGGCCCGCCGCTGCCGCTGCCGCTGCCGCTGCCGCCTCCGGCTCCCGCCCATGGCCACCAGCCCCGGGAGCCCGGCCCTCGCGCTTGGCGCCGCGGCCCGGCCAGCCGACTGGGGGGCGGCGGCGCGGCTGCGGCCCCCGCCCGCGGCCCAGGCCCGCGCCCGCGCTCCCGCCTCGCCCGGCCGCGCTCCCGGCGCCTGCTCTCGGGCCCGCAGCCGGCCCCGCGGTCTCCAGCTCCCGCCCGGGACGACGGGCACAGCGCGCGCGCCCGCGGCGGCGGCGGCGGCGGCGGGGGAGGGGCGCGGGGACCGGGCGCAAGCGCGCGGGAGAGTGGAGCTGGGCTGGGTGGGAGAGCGAGCGGCTGGAGGCCGCGGGAGCTGGCGCGGGAAGCTGGGGGCGGGGCCTTGACGGGGATGGAGTGGGTCCCTGGTTCCCCGCGGTCCCCGGCGTCCGTCTCCGAGCACCCGGCCCAGTTTGTGCCGCCCGCCCTGTGCCAGCCCGGGAGACGGGGATCCTGTTTGGAGGAGCGCCTCCCGGGATCCCCCAGAGAGCTCAGGGCCTCGGGAGGGGGGCGCGATTTCAGACCCTCTCCCAGTTCCTCCGCGCCGCATCCCGAATGCCTCTAGCCCTCCCTCAGGTTGCCCTTTAACGAGTGCTTCTCTCCTTCAACTTAGCCGTTCTCTCGTTGTTGAAACGGACACCTCTGTTAAAATTTACAAAGAAACAAATGTTTTTAATACGAAGGAGAAAAAGAAAAAAGCATGAGGTGGGGTGGGTCCTGGGGAGAGCCGACTAAGGGCCTTGGGGTGCCCTGGGGCCCTGGCGTGCAGCCTACCTGCGTCTCTCTCAGCCACAGCCTGCGCTCAGGCACACCGCTTTAACGTTCCCTCCATCTCCCTCTTGTCTCCCACAACCTGTCCTGGCTCTCTTCTTGGGAAGCCTGGAGAGGGACAGCCTGGGAAGCAGCATCGGATTGAGGGCTGGGTCCCCATGGGGTACCAGGAAGAGCTGCAGAGCCCACGCCCTCTGGCTGCAGATCACTTGATTAAATTGTTGCATGCTTCATTTCCAGGCTTTGGCAAGTGATAGAATCATTAACCACACAGGGCCGAAGGCCCCTCCAAAGCCTTTCATTCCTCCCTGACTCCTGGTGTAGAGAACAGGAATCAGGAACGGTGGGCCTGCCTGGAGTCTGGGAAAGGAATGTGGGTGTTCCAAAATGCAGACCTTGAGACAAGACAAGGGCTGAAGTGCAGGTTGCATATGTCAGAAAGCGGTCTCAGGGGAATGAGAGCCCTTCTAAGGGTGCATTATCAAGTTGGTCGGCACTTGAAGCTGCTAGGACTTGCCTCTGCTAGGGGCTGGCTGGGTAGAATTGTCTGCCCCGGACCCAAAGAGGAGACTGCCACACCACAAAAGACCACGAGCCCGGTGGCTTAAAACAACAGAGACGTATTCTCTTCATAGTTCTAGAGGCTCCAAATCCGAAATTAAGGTGCTGGCAGGGCCACGCTCCCTCTGAAGGCTCTAGGGGAGGGTCCTTTGCCTGTGCTGAGCTGCTTGGCGGCTCGTAGCCATGTTTCGTGTTCCGTGACTTGTAGCTGTATCGCTCCAATCTTTCCCTTCATCTTCATATGACCTTCTTCCCCATGTGTCTACTCTGTGTCTGGGTCCAACTTTCCTTCTTCCTTACAAGGACGCCAGGGAGTTCCCTGGCGGTCCAGTGGTTAGGACTCCGTGCTTTCGCTGCCGTGGGAAGCCATGCTGCGTGGCAAAAAAAAAAAAAAAAAAAAGAGAAGACACCAGTCATTGGACTTAGGGCCCACCCAAATCCAGCATGACCTCCTCTTAAATTGGTTACATCTGCAAAAACTGTAAATCCAAATAAGGTCACATTCACAGGTACCAGGGACTGGAACTTGAACTTCTGGAGGACGTAATTCTACCCACTACACATCAGCAAGTCCAGATTCCGAGCCTGCAGAAGTGGACTCTGCCTCTTGGTGGGAGGAACGACAAAGTCACACTGGATAGGAGCGTGAGTGTCTGTGTAGACCACATGGGAGGGCTTTGTGGACGTTTTGCCATTGACCGTACCCTCCTCCATCACCCATTCTAGATTTCCCTCGCCCTCAGAAGGCCTCTCCACGGGTCGAGGTGATTTTCATGGAGGACTGAACCACATCTTTATCCGCCACAGGTCAGCGCGTTTCATTGCTTTCCCCTTGTCAGGCCACCAGCGTGCAATCACCTGTTTACAAACACCGAGAGACACACTAGCGAATCCGTGTGTCACGGACATACTTCCTGCTGTCCTTGGAGAGCAGCAACTCTAGCTCGTGACGTACTCAGGATCAGCTGCCCTGCCGATACAGCAATCTTTTCTTGAGTGGATGGTCCCTGGGTACGAGGAGCTCACATTGACCAGATGGTAGGTTTCATTTCAAGTTCTGCAGAGCCCTTACCATGAGCCCTGATGGAAGCAGTTCCCGCCACCCCAGAAACCAGGACCGCTGGTTCAGGAGGGCCTAAGGTTTCAGAAATGGGGAGCACAGATTCCCCAGATGGGTCACTGGGAAGCAATGGGAGAGCAGCCAACGCTACTCTCATTCCTTGGTTCACAGCACCATGGATTCTATCCACTGGGGACACAGCACCACAGCACCACGTACTAACTATTAACTCAGTGCATTCGTCACATTATGGAGTAACACTCCGCAGCCCCACAGGGTGTATTTCCCGAGCTGGCATCTTTGCAGAGCAAGACCACTGACTCCCAGGGTCGTGTGCCTATTGTCACACCTCCTTTCTTGGAAGAAGAGCCCCTTACTCTGAAGCACTGTTACGTGACATACTATGTCAGCCCTCCGATTGCTGGCAGACACGCTATGCACAGGAAGGCCGGTCCACATCTGGAGTACAACCAATTATCGCCCCTTCCAAGGTGGGAGGAGCCCAGTGTAATCACGCTGCCTCCAAACGGCTGGATGGTCCCCTGGAGGAATGGCATCACATTGAGGGCTGAGGTCACTGCTCCGGCGGGCTGGGCACTCAGTGGTGGCAGAATCAGGATTAGCCTCCTCGGTGAGAGGAAACCCTAGCTCTTGGGCCTTTGCAGAACCTCCAGCCTTTCCACTACAGCCACTGCCTTCACGGGTCCAGGGTACCACGGAGAAAGGCCAGCTGACCTCCGCAAGGCAGAGACACGGGACCCACACCCTCTTCCCACGCACCCCTTTCGGCGTGCTAGCTAGCTCCCACGCTCTTCTCCAAATCTTCTAGTCTTTGGCTGTGATACTGTGATTTATGAAAAGAAATATATATACTTGGTATTTGTCCCTGTTTCTGGCACAGAGCTCCTAAAACTCTTGGAATTTCCTAAGTGATGAGAGCTATAGAAGTGTCTTTATTAAGTGAATGAGGTGACTTTGGGACCCCACCTGAGGATGGGGGCTGCTTGCCAGGGGAACCAGCCAGGTGATTAGAAGCTTGGGATCTTCACTTTCTCCCCCCATCTGCCTCTGGGGAGGGGAGAGGGGCTGCAGGTTGAATCAATGGCCAATGGCCAGTGATTTCATCAATCGTGCCTGTGTGATGAAGGCTCCATGAAAACCCACCAGGACTGGGCTCAGAGAACTTCTGGGCTGGTGAACACATGGAAGTGGCCGGGAGAGTGGCCCCTGGTGAGGGCGTGGAAGCTCCGGGCCCTTTCCTCATGCCTCGCCCTGTGCCTCTCTTCCATCTGGCTGTTCCTCAGTTATATCCCTTTATGATAAGTCAGTGATCTAGTAAGTAAAGTGTTTCTCTGAGTCCTGTGAGCTGCTCAACCAAATTAATTGAACCCTCAGATGGGGTCGTGGGAAGCTCCCATCTATAGCTGGTCAGTCAGAAGCACAGTTGACAACCTGGGCTTGCAGTTGGCATCTGAAGTGGGGGGTGGGGGAGCGCAGTCTCATAGTCTCGTGGGACTGAGCCCTTAACCTGTGGGGTCTGATGCTATCTCCAGGGAGACAGTGTCGGAATTGAGTTGGATTATAGGACACCAGCTGGTGTGCAAGAATTGCTTGGTGCTGGGGAAAACCCCACCCCCACCCCTCGGAATTGGGTGCAGAACCCTTTCTACCGACCCAATCTTACTCCCTCTGGGTCCCTGACCGATCAGTTAAGTTGTTTTCCATGGACACCTTTAACTCAGGCCATAGCTCTCTCTACCAAGTGGACGGCCAAGTGTATTGCTCACTGGGGGGATTTCCCTCACCACCGTCCCTGAGGGCCACCTGAATGGGACCATAGTGAGACAGCAATCCACTTTTATCAGTACCAACATAATGCGGTGACCCATCTATGAGCCGGGTCTGAGTGCTTCCCCCGCGTGGGTTAGTCACAGGGAACCTCCGCCCATGAGCCCACAGGTGTGAGCTGAGGAAGAGTACAGAGTGTGATGGAGGCAGGTGACACGTGGGGTCTTGACTACCTGCCCATGTACCTGACCATGTAGCCTTGGGCCCCAGCTGGGCCTGGTCTGGAAGGTGTCATCTCCATTGGATCGCTGCTGTGTCTGCCAGGCCACAGGGCTCAGTGGGTCTGCCAATACTCGGCTCGTGATGGCCAGCTCTGGTTACACAGGCACTTGATAACCTGGCATGAGGCTCTAAGTCTGGACCACGGCCCGGTAGCATGACAGCAGCTTCTTTTTTTTTTTTTTGGCTGCATCGGGTCTTCGTTGCTGCACGTGGGCTTTCTCTAGTTGCGGTGAGCGGGGGCTACTCTTCGTTGTGGTGCGAGGGCTTCCCATTGCGGTGGCTTCTCTTGTTGCAGAGCACGGGCTCTAGGCGCGCTGGCTTCAGTAGTTGCAGCACATGGGCTCCGTAGTTGTGGCTCACGGGCTTCGTTGCTCCGCGGCATGTGGGATCTTCCCAGACCAGGGCTCGAACCCGTGTCCCCTGCATTGGCAGGCAGATCCTGAACCACTGCGCCACTAGGGAAGCCCCAGCAGCTGCGTTTTTGAGCGGTGGGTAGCTCTGCCACAGAAGATATGGCCTTGCTCCAGACCTCTATGGGTCTGTACTGGAACCCTTCTACAGAGGCTTCCCACAGACTCCCCCCAGCATCATTGTCTACCATGGACAGATCCCCTTGAGCCTTTAGACTGGCTGCATCTTATAGCCCTAGTGGCCTAGCATCTGGCACTGCAGTCCAGATCTTCTGCACGGCCCTTTCTTGCTCTGGACCACTCTCAAAACAAGTGACACCTGTGCATCTCAAGACCTGCTTATAGACATTCTACCAATTCAGTGATCTACCCAGCATCATGCCAAATAAATCCCTTTTCTTGCTTAAGTTAGAGTCAGTTTCTTCCTGCAATCAAAGAGCCCTAACATGAAAAACCTGTGAGAGTGTGGGAGAGGAAGATGGGAGACAGTCGATCGATCGAGGAGCAGCTGCTTTGGTCTGACCTCAGCAATTCAGCAATGAGGACGAGTGTGGAGGGGTGCCCCAGCGTGGCAGGAGGGCAACAGGTATGGCAGGCAGCCAGGCTGGAGCAGAACAGCCGGCTCAAGAGACAGATATGGTGAGGGCAGTCACCACCATCATCTCCATGGCCACTGCAGCATTCGTTAACCTGAGGACCAAATACCGAGGTGAGCCAGCCCAGGTTCTTATCTGGACTGGTCCTATCCTGTGACTCTGGGTTTCTTTCCCTCGATGCCCTGAAGCTTGGTCCTGCTGAGGACACCATGTCACCCCACAGAAAGTTTGCACTCCAACTCACCCCTGATTGCTGCAAAGAGGTCAGGAAGCCAATCTCCTATTTTTCCAGTGGATGTACGGTCCCTGCCTGGTCTTCACCCCAGCCCTGCCATATGCCCAACTGGGAAGCCCTGTTTCCCAGTAGTCACTCATGACCTTGCCCACTGGCATCCCCAGAAGGGAGCTCCCAGGGAAGCAGAGGCCAGACCACAACCGGGAAACTGTCCAGCTTCTCATCTCTGGAGAGTCTGGACTCTTTGTTGTCTGTCATCCTAGAATGAAGAGGTTGCACTCTCCTAATTCTTTGTGTTTGCCACTCTATTTTCCACTACTCGTATCTTTGGTGTTGTGAGCCAAAGAAGTCATCAGCAAACGCAAGGTCACCTAGATGTTCCTCTAGGTTATCATCTTCCAGGATTTCATAGTTTGACATTTCCTGTTTAGGTCTACGATTCATTTTGAGTTAATTTTTGTGAAACGTATAAGGTCTGTGTCTAGATTCATTTTTTTGCATGTGGACGTCCAGTTGTCCCAGCGCCATTTGTTGAAAAGATTATCCATTCTCCATTGAATTGCCTTTGCTCGTTGCCAAAGATCAGTTGACAGTAGTTGTAAGGGACTATCTCTGCTATTCCATTTTGCAAAACTGAAAACCCTGTTGATGACACGGAGGAAGCAGATGGTGGGCCCAGGGGGCTTCTCATGTTCTATATGAGAACATGTCCTGGCTCATGGGAACATAGGTATTTGCTTTTCTAGTTTTATTCTGTTGTTTTGTTTTTTTAATTCAGATGCACAGAATTGGATTACTCACTATCCACCAAATTTGTCCACTCAAGGCCCACTTTCATTTTGTTTATTTTAAAAATAAGCTCGTTAACACCGACTAAGCCAGCACCCAACCCTGACACAGGACCATTACCGGTAACTTACGTATACCATCCTGACCCCGCCTCCCGCATGCCCCACAGTGACCAATAGGCCACAGTTGGATTTATCATTCTCTTGCTTTTTAAAATTGGGAACAAATATGTATAACACAAAATTTGCCATTTTAACCACTTTTAAGTACAATTCAGGGGCATTAATTACACTCAAAGTGTCCAGCCATCACCATATCTCCAAAACCCTTTAATCACCTCAAACAGAAATTTTGTACCCATTAAGCAATAGTTCCCCCTTCCTGTCCCTGAGCCCCTGGTAACTTCTATCTACTTTCTGTCTGTATGAATTTGTCCATTCGAGATATTTCATATAAGTGGGATTGTATAACATTTGTTAGTTTATTAGTATTATTTTTTTAATTTATTATTTTTGGCTGCATTGGGTCTTCGTTGCTGCGCGTGGGCTTCTCATTGTGGTGGCTTCTCTTGTTGCAGGGCACGGGCTCTAGGTGCGCAGGCTTCAGCGGTTGTGGCGTGCAGGCTCTAGGGTGCGCAGACTACAATAGTTGTGGCTCACGGGCTCTAGAGCGCAGGCTCAGTAGTTGTGGCACACGGGCTTAGTTGCTCCGTGGCATGAGGGATCTTCCCAGCCCAGGGACTGAATCCATGTCCCCTGCATTGGCAGGCAGATTCTTTTTTTTGTGGTACGCGGGCCTGTCACTGTTGTGGCCTCTCCCGTTGCGGAGCACAGGCTCCGGACGCGCAGGCTCAGCGGCCATGGCTCACGGGCCCAGCCGCTCCGCGGCATGTGGGATCTTCCCGGACCGGGGCACGAACCCGCGTCCCCTGCATCGGCAGGCGGACTCTCAACCACTGCGCCACCCGGGAAGTCCCACGACTGGCTTACTTGACTCAGCATAATGTCCTCAAGTTTCATCCGTGTTGTAGTGTGTGTAGCAGAACTTCATTCCTCTCTGTGGATGAATGGTATTCCATTGTATGGATGGACCACATTTATTCCTCTAGTTATCTCTCTATGGACGCTTGGGTTGCTTCCCCTTGTTTTATCATATATGCTTTCAGTTTAGCTTATTTTTTAACTTTATGCAAAACACTATCTCATCTGTAGTCTTCTGTGACTTGCTTTTCTCCCCTCAACATTATGTAACTCAGACTTTTCCCCATGATGTTGTTTGTAGCTATAGGAATAGGTAACAGTAGGTAATAATGCGTAATTTATCTACCGATTCTCTTGTTGCTACCA
The DNA here is from genome assembly GCF_011762595.2 of Tursiops truncatus. Lineage (NCBI taxonomy): Eukaryota > Metazoa > Chordata > Mammalia > Artiodactyla > Delphinidae > Tursiops > Tursiops truncatus. Next base: position 1,627,965 of record NC_047055.1, on the reverse strand, counting down.
GTGGGTCGTGTGCAGTCTGCTCGTGCAGCGTATGGAAGTTTCTCTTGAATATGTGCACATATTCAAACCAACAGATGAGGCCTAGCTGTTTCCCAAGGCGGTCCTGCCAGTGTACACTCCCACTAGCAATGCGGAAATGATCCTTTGGGATCTGCATCTTCAACTCTTGGCATTTTCAGACTTCATCTTTGCCAGGCTTGTGGGTGGAAATGGTCCCTCACTATGATTTTGCATTTCCCTGATGACTGATGATGGAAGAAATGTTCACATAGTGAGGTCTGGGGAAGTCATTCTGGCTTATGCATGAGTTCATTTGAATTTGAGGCTAACCAAAACAGCTTGTTTGTGGCCTATCGAACATACGTTGCCCATCTGCTTTATTAAAGAAAAGGGTGCATTGACCAGAAGTAAAGAACGTCAGTGATAAAGATATGAAATGCCTCCCCTCCTAGAACTCCTTTGATTTGATAAGACTCCCTTCCCATGTGCCAAGGCCATACTGACTCGCTGTGGACGTGCCGGTCTGTTTTTTTAAACCTTGAAGGAATGTATCCTTGACTTGTTTGATGGTCTTTGTTCTGACAAGTTCTAAAACTGTGCTGAAAACCATGCGTCTCTGGAACAGTTCCTCAGAGTCATATGAGAGGCTGTCTTCCAGGCTAGAGTCCTCAGTTTGGCTCAAATAAAACTCTTTTCTATTCCTATTATAGATTGTTTATTGATTATTTTCGTCGACACTAGTGAGGCAAATATTTTCTTCCGTGGTTTCTTGGCCATTTGCATTTTCTCTTCTATGCTACACCTGGTTTTGACTTTTGCCTTTTTCTGTATTGTTTTCTTTTTCCATTTGCTTTTACTGATTTGTAGGAATTGTTTGTATATTCCGGATACTAATCCTTTGTCAGTTACAAATATTACATATATTCTCTCTCAGTCTGTGGCCTGCCTTTTCACTTTCTTGGAAGAGTGTTTGGTAAACAGAAGTTCTCAATTCTAATGTAGTTAAATCTACCAAAAAATATTTTTTTAATAAATTTATTTATTTATTTTTGGCTGCGTTGGGTCTTTGTTGCTGCGCGCGGGCTTTCCCTAGTTGCGGCGAGCAGGGGCTACTCTTCGTTGCGGTGCTCAGGCTTATCATTGCAGTGGCTTCTCTTGTTGTGGAGCACGGGCTCTAGGGTGTGCGGGCTTCAGTAGTTGTGGCTCGCGGGCTCTAGAGCTCAGGATCAGCAGTTGTGGCACGCGGGCTCAGTAGTTGTGGCTCACGGGCCCTAAAGCGCAGGCTCAGTAGTTGTGGTGCACGGGCTTAGTCGCTCCGCGGCATGTGGGATCTTCCCAGACCAGGGCTCAAACCTATGTCCCCTGCATTGGCAGGCGGATTCTTTTTTTTTTGAATTTTTGAATTTTATTTTATTTATTTTTTTATATAGGAGGTTCTTATTAGTTATCCATTTTATACATATCAGTGTGTACATGCCAATCCCAATCTCCCAGTTCATCCCACCACCCACCCCCGCCACTTTCCCCCTTTGTGTCCATACATTTGTGCTCTACATCTGTGTCTCTATTTCTGCCCTGCACACTGGTTCATCTGTACCATTTTTCTAGGTTCCATATATATGCGTTAATATACGATATTTGTTTTTCTCTTTCTGACTTACTTCACTCTGTATGACAGTCTCTAGAGGCAGGTGGATTCTTAACCACTGCGCCACCAGAGAAGACCCCAGAAAAAATTTTTTTAAGGATTAATGCCTTTTATGTCTGGTTTAAGAAGTCCTTCCGTACCCCAAGGTCAAAAAGATACTTGCCTATATTTTCTTATAAGAATTTTAAAGTTTCCTTTTTGACATTTAAATTGTTATTTGCTGGGGACTTCCCTGGTGGTCCAGTGGTTAAGACTCCGTGCTTCCAGTGCAGGGGGGCGTGGGCTCGATTCCTGGTCGGGGAACTAAGGTCCCACATGCCAGGGGATGTGGCCAAATAAATAAATAAATAAATAAAAGTGTGATTTGCTAGACAAGCCCCTGCTCATTCATCTTCTTCAGGGGTGTATTACCTAGTCTTGACCTTTGCTGTTCCGTAAAGCCAGCAGTAAACCAAATATATAAACCTAGTAAAGAGAGTATAGAACGAAACCTTTTGAAGACAAGTGCAAAAATTCTAAAAAGATAAGCGAGTAGATTCCAGCAATATACCAAAAGAACGAGATATTATGTATGACCAAGTAGGATCTAGTCCAGAAATACAAAGGTAGTTCTGAAGCAGGAGATAGATGGGCCCCAGTCTGAAGTTTCTCCCCTGTGGACGGAAACTCCATAATAGCAGAAACTCCATAAAAACAGGATGGTGGAGGAGGCTGGCCCTGCCCAGATAAGAGATGAGAGGCCACATATTCCCATTCCCGAAGTCAAGGAGACCTCCCCGACTACACATGTTCAGAAAGGCTCCTTGGAGGTCAAAAAGGGAGGGGGTGCCACCCCATAGTAAGTTACGCCAACTACCCATAGGCCTCTTCGCTAGAATCCATCTTGGCTAAGAGATGCGTATGCACACGTGGGAGGACCCTGAGTTATACCAAACACGGACTCAGAACCAGGCAAAGCAAGACGACTGGCCAGAGGAAACCCGGAAGAAATGCCCCATAAAAGTGATTCAAACCAGCACACGGGCGCGACTCTCTCTGAGCCTGCCCGTGTGTCTATCCACACGTACTGTACTCTTTTCCCTCCTAATAAACATGTTACTTGCTTCACTACTTTCCTTCTCTATGTGGAAATTCATTCCTACACAGCTGATGGGCCAGGGCCTTGTCACTGGCCACTGGTCCCTGGTGGTCTGGTGGTTAGGGTTCAGCTCTCTCACTGCCGCTGCCTGACCTCCATCTCTGGCCGGGAACCGAAGCCCTGCTTCAAGCTGCTGCAGGCCGAGGCCACCGGAGATCAGTTCAACAGGAGAAAGTCTTTTCATAGAAATGATTACTCAGCAAATTAGAGGAAACAACTTAATCACATCAGTAGGTGCTAATAAGGCATTTGATCAAATTCAACGCTCATTCCTTTAAAAAAGAGTACGAGGTAGATCTTATACTAGTGAAATAAGACAGAAGGAAAAAGACAAATGCCATATGATATCACTTATATGTGGAATCTAAGATATGACACAAACTTATCTACGAAATAGAAACAGACTCACAGCCATAGAGAATAGACCTGTGGTTGCCAAGGGGAAGCGGGGATGGGGGAGGGAAGGACTGGAGGTTTGGGATTAGCAGATGCAAACTAGTACATATAGGATGGGTAAACGACAAGGTCCTACTGTAGAGCACAGGGAACTATAGTCAGTATCCTGTGATAAACCATAATGGAAAAGAATATGAAAAAGAATGTATATATTCGTATAACTGAATTACTTTGCTGTACAGCAGAAACTAACGCAACATTGTAAATCAACTATACTTCAATAAAATAAGTTTTTAAAAACAGTGCAAGGCAGTGAGACAGCGTTTTGACTCTTCTGGTGATGTCACAAAAGCAGTAAGTTGCATGGAACCCCCCCCCAAAAAAAACAAACTTCCATTTTCAGCAAAACTAAGAGACAGATCTCCTCAGCCCCAAGGCAGTTAGAATTCGCGTCGTGCAGAGTCCACAGTGAGGCGGCCCCACCCTGGTGTGTCCCAGATAGACCAGCGCACTCTGTCCAAGTAGGGAGCTGACTCTGTGATGGTAACCCTATGTCCCTAACTACAGCAAGAGCTATAGGACCTGGGGGACATTGGGAGGAGGCGGACCGAAGCCACACGGGGGATACGTGCAATTAAAGGGTAAAGAGCAGAGAAAAGCAGCTAAGGGGCAGAAAATCTCAGAAAACACCAGAAACAAGATACACTTCTGTAGGTGAGGGGCTCATCCTGACATAGTAATCCTACCTGCCTAAAGCAGGAGCTTGGAGATAGGGGTCAAGAGAAAGGAGAGAGCAGAAGCCACGCTGCGGGGGGAGGGGCAGGGTGCAGGGAAGACTTGAAGAATAGCAAATTGGCCCAGTGCCGGCAGAGCTCAGAAAACACTAACTTATCAATATCTTCTCCTACGGTTAGTGCTTTTTGTGTCCCACCTAAGAAATCTTTCCCAACTCCGAGATCATAAAGATGTTCTCCTGTCGTCTTCCACAAGTTTTGCTATCTTGCCTTTTATTTTTAATTTCCAGTACAACTGAAATTGATTTTTGTGTATGCTGTCAGGCAGTGGTCACGATTTTTTTTTTCTTAAAAGAGAAGAAAAAGACTCTTCCAGGTTGAAGATGCTCTGTAGGGTCTAATCACGAGGTCCAGGTTGGTTTTCCAGACTGTTATTTTTAACAATGCCAGGAAGCTGACCAAAGTACTCTCTTCCTTTAAAAAGACACAGCATTGAGATGCAAGTCCCTTTGCGGGCGGGGCATTTGCTTCTACAGACTGGGTCTTGGGCACTTTTAAGTTTTAAGCGAAGTCCTCCAGGAGCAAATGCATCTCAGGAGTTCCTGGGGAGGGGATGTTGGGGGTGCTCTCACTCTGACTACTCTCCACTCCTCTAAGAACTTAAGTGTATTGAAATGCAAGTCCTTTGGAGGGCGGAGGCATTTGCTTATCCATATCGGGGCTTGACAATTTTTCAATTGTAAGGGGGCCGTTGGAAATTCTCTGGGCCAGATCACAATTCCTTCCTGGAGGAAATGCACCTCGTGAGTTCCTGGGGGAGGGGCTGCTGTGGAGTCTCTCGCTTTGGCAATCTTCAATTGACCCTTCCTCTCCTTGCTGCCTTGGGTCCCACCTTCTCTCGAAGTCCCCTCAGCCCCCATCTTTCCTGCTGCTGCTGGGGAGGGCTTTGCAAAAGCACCTCTGTTCTTGGGAAGGGTGGTGACCCAAAGGGATGTGGAAGGTAAATGCTTCTTTACCATCTTTGGGTCTCTGGCTGGGCCTGAGAATAAAACGGACACAAGACACATTAACAGGAGACAAGCATACGCATTCTATTAAATGTTAACATGTACATGGGAGCCTTCACTAGAGAATGAAGACCCGAAGGAGTGACCAGAACGGGAAGATTTTCTACCTTTTAGACACAGGCATGTTGCATTTGTCAAGAATTGACAAGAGAAAGGGGTTTGGGCTTGGGTGGCAGGTAGTAAAGAAACAACTCGGAATACTAGGGTGAGACTAACAAGGTTTGCACAGACTTCCAGGCCCTCGCTCCGTCCCTGGGGCACGGAAGCACTTTCGTGGAGGCGGGCTAGCTCCAGCTCTCAGCAAGAGAAAGGCTCAGTACATTCATGACCTTTCACTTTCCTGCCTGGTGGTTACAACTGAGGAAAAGTTCAGTGAGAAGACTTTTTTTCTCCATGTAGATATTCAATGAACACATCTCCATTGAAGCAAAAGTTGCCCTTTCTCCCTGGCTGCGAAGTGTGTCGGAGAAACATCACTAAAAACAAAATCTCCCAACCTGGAACACCTCTCCACAAAAGCAGAAAAGATAGAAAACGGATGTAAAAAGCCTGAAAACAGAATGATCTGTGCAAACGCAGGCACCCCACCCGAGGGATGCGGAGACAGAAGGAACATCTCCACAGGGGTAGCAGACAACAGCCCCGCCCCCCACCTCCCGCACTAGCTTTTGCCATTTGGAGTCCGGTCGGCTGAAGTCAGACGGAAGCTGGGAGGTCTGCAGGGCCAGCGTCTTCCTTGATTACAATTCAAAAAGACGCTCCCAGACCCTGGAGTGGGGGAAACATTCCTGAGTTGTGAGAATGACCGGAGGCTGATTTAGCCATTAAAAAGATTTACATATATTTAAAAGGACAGAGGGAGAGATTCTGAAAGAAAATGTCTAGGAAGGGGAGTCTCTCACCTTATCTTCTCCCAGTAGAATTAAGACTCTTACTCTTACTTTGTATTCGTCCTTACAATTGCCTCCCCGTGTTCCTATGAAATAGTAACATTACAATATTTCATTATCTCCATTGTCCTTTTAACTTTCTCTGGGCAAGGGACAAGTTGCAGGTGCCTAATTAGCCAGGAGGAAAAATGTGAGGCAAAACGATTATCAGAATTACAATAGGATGATGGCCACCACGGAGAACAGTATGGAGATTCCTTAAGAAACTAAAAATAGGGGCTTCCCAGGTGGCGCAGTGGTTGAGAGTCCGCCTGCCGATGCAGGGGACGCGGGTTCGTGCCCCGGTCCGGGAAGATCCCACGTGCTGCGGAGCGGCTGGGCCCGTGGGCCGTGGCCGCTGAGCCTGCGCGTCCGGAGCCTGTGCTCCGCAACGGGAGAGGCCACAACAGTGAGAGGCCCGCGTACCGCAAAAAATAAATAAATAAATATATCATACCAATGGGGAAGGGTTAAATCAGATTCTTGGGAAGCAATGCGCATTTTCCTTCTTCATAGATTAATTTTACTAGCGGTTATGACCTCTTTATTAACTGACCTTTCAAATGGTTAACAATTTGAGTATTATTCTGAAGTTCCTTACAAAGTCTTGTCCAATCCAAGTCTAGAGTAGCTTAACTCTGGAGTTTTATAATTTAAAATTTTAATTCAGAGTTTTTCTTGTAAGGCCCAATACCTTTCTCCTGAGTTTTCATCAAATGTATAGGTAACATCATATTTATATCAGTTTAGGCCCTTCTGTAATTGTTCTATCTTCTCACATACTGTGTCTCTCATGTGGACCACAAAGACACCCATGGCCACCATCCAAGTCTTAGGTGGCACCAATCCAAGGGCACAGATGGAACTTCCAGTGTTTGATGTCCATGACCGTATTTGTTTTTAGTCTTGGGACAAACCAGTCCCTTGCGCCATTTTTTTCATGCATCAGTCCAAATCAATAGTATTATAACGTTAAGTCAACGACATCTCCCTGAATAAAAGCCAACCTTTGTTTATCCCTCCGTACTGGGATTGGGAGAGCTTGTGTCCGAAAGTTAATCAAGTCATATTAGACCCGTCTTTTGGAGCCTCTGTCTGCAAATGCCAGATTTCTGTTTGTCTATTAATTAGATTCTTTTCTTCTGAACACCATCCTTTCATCTCTTTTGGAAGTCGTGGCCCAATACCTAACTGTTCCTTTAAATATCAATAGTCCTGTAACTTTGAACAATCTCAGTGCTCTTTTTTTTTTTTTTTTTTTCCGCGGTACGCGGGCCTCTCACTGCCCCGGTCTCTCCCGTTGCGGAGCACAGGCTCCGGACGCGCAGGCTCAGCGGCCACAGCTCACGGGCCCAGCCGCTCCGCGGCACGTGGGATCTTCCCGGACCGGGGCACGAACCCGTGTCCCCTGCATCGGCAGTAGGACTCGCAACCACTGCGCCACCAGGGAAGCCCTCAGTGCTCTTTTATAGCTGATTGTTGCTGGACTCTTCTAGTGAAGGTCTCTGAGGTCTGGGTGGGATGATTTTTTTCCCAGTATTAAACTATTTCAAATTTTTTAAATGTAATTATCTTTTTAATTTTTTATACAACGTTTAAAGGTTACACTCTATTTACAGCTATTACGTAATATTGGCTACATTCCCCGTGTTGTACAATACATCCTTGTAGCTTACCTTACACCCAATAGTTTTTACCTCCCGCTCCCCCAGCCTTATATTGTCCCTCCATCCCCACTGGTAACCACTAGTTTGTTCTCTTTATCTGGGAGTCTGCTTCCTTTTTGTTATACCCACTAATTTGTTGTCGTTTTTAAATTATCTACTTTTTTAATATTGATTTTATTAATTTTTTTGGCTGCATCAGGTCTTAGCTGTAGCATGTGGGATCTTTTGTCGAGGCATGCAGGATCCTTTGTTGGGGCGCGTGGGCTTCTCTCTAGTTGTGGTGTGTGGGCTTCTTTCTAGTTGTGGCCTATGGGGTTATTTGCCCTGTGGGCTTATTTGCCCTGTGGCATGTGGGATCTTAGTTCGCGGACCAGGGATCGAACCCGTGTCCCCTGCATCGGAAGGTGGATTCTTTACCACTGAACCACCATGGAAGTTCCTGTTGTAGTTTTTAGATTCCACATATAAGTGAGATCATACAGTATTTGTGTTTCTCTGTCTGACTTATTTCACTTAGCATAATGCCCTTCAAGTCCATCCATGTTGCTGCAAATGACAATTTTTCACTCTATTTTTTAAAACCAATTTTTTAAATTGAAGTATAGAAATTTTCATTCTTTTTTTTATTATTATTTATTGGCTGCGTTGGGTCTTTGTTGCTGCCTGAGGGCTTTCTCTATTTGCAGCGAGCGGGGGCTACTCTTCGCTGCAATGCACGGTCTTCTCATTGCAGTGGCTTCTCTTGTTGCGGAGCACGGGCTCTAGGCGCACAGGATTCAGTAGTTGTGGCTTGTGGGCTCTAGAGCGCAGGCTCAGTAGTTGTGGCGCACGGGCTTAGTTGCTTCGCGCATGTGGGATCTTCCCGGACCAGGGATCGAACCTGTGTCCCCTGCACTGGCAGGCAGATTCTTATCCATTTTGCCCCCAGGGAAGCCCCATTCTTTTTTTTTTTTTAATTGAAGTCTAGTTGTTTTCCAATGCTGGGCCCATCTCTGCTGTACAGTAAAGTGACTCAGTTATACACATACAGACATTCTTTTTTTAATATTCTTTTCCATTATGGTTTATCACAGGATTTTTTTTTTTTTTTTTTTTTTTTTTTGCGGTACGCGGGCCTCTCACTGTTGTGGCCTCTCCCGTTGCGGAGCACAGGCTCCGGACGCGCAGGCTCAGCGGCCATGGCTCACGGGCCCAGCCGCTCCGCGGCATGTGGGATCTTCCCGGACCGGGGCACGAACCCGCGTCCCCTGCATCGGCAGGCGGACTCTCAACCACTGCGCCACCAGGGAAGCCCTGTCACAGGATACTGAATATAGTTCTCTGTGCTCTACAGTAGGACCTTGTTGTTTATCCATTCTAAATGTAATAGTTTGCATCTACCAACCCCAGAGTCCCCGTCCATCCCTCTCCCTCCCCCCACCCTTGGCAACCACAAGGCTGTTCTCTGTCTCTGAGTTGCTTTCTGTTTTGTAGATAGGTTCATCTGTGGCATATTTTAGATTCTACATATAAGAGATATCATATGGGGCTTCCCTGGTGGCGCAGTGGTTGAGAGTCCGCCTGCCGATGCAGGGGACGCGGGTTCGTGCCCCGGTCCGGGAAGATCCCACATGCCGCGGAGCGGCTGGGCCCGTGAGCCATGGCCGCTGAGCCTGCGCGTCCGGAGCCTGTGCTCCGCTATGGGAGAGGCCACAGCAGTGAGAGGCCCGCGTACCGCAAAAAAAAAAAAAAAAAAAAAAAAAAGACATATCATATGGTATTTGTCTTTCTCTTTCTGACTTATTTCACTTAGTATGATAACCTCTAGCTGCAGAAAATGTCATTCTTTTTTATAGCTGAATAGTAGCCATATATATACGTAGTATATGTGTATATACTACATATATATACACACATATACCACATCTTCCTTATCCATTCATCTATTGAGGGACACGTAGGCTGCTTCCATGTCTTGGCTATTGTGAATAGTGTTGCTGTGAATATAGGGGGTGCATGCATGCATCTTTCTGAATTAGAGTTCTGTCTGGGTACATGCCCAGGAGCTGGATTGCTGCATCATATGGCAACTCTATTTTTAGTCTTTTGAAGAACCTCTATACTGTTCTCCACAGTGGCTGCACCAATTTACATTCCCAGGAACAGTGTAGGAGGGTTCCCTTTTCTCCACATCCTCTCCAACATTTGTTATTTGTGGTCTTTTTGACAATGGCCTTTCTGACAGGTGTGAGGTGATATCTCATTGTGATGTTGATTTGCATTTCCCTGATGATTAGCGCTGTTGAGCAAACTATTTCAAATTTTAAACCTCTTACCTTTTACAAGCATTAGTTCTACTAAGTTCCCAGTAAAGTGGGTCAGGGAGAACTTCCTGCGCTTAACTTGGCAATTGCCCGTAGAGGAGTCTGCTGATAAATGGCACATCTCTTTGATGTGCTTTGAATAATTTCATTAAAAAAAAATTTTTTTTTAATTTATTTAGTTTTGGCTGTGTTGGGTCTTCGTTGCTGCGTGCGGGCTTTCTCTAGTTGCGGCGAGCGGGGGCTACTCTTCGTTGCAGTGCGCGGGGCTCTCATTACGGTGGCTTCTCCTGTTGCAGAGCACGGGCTCTAGGCACACAGGCTTCAGTAGTTGTGGCTCGTGGGTTCAGTAGTTGTGGCTCGTGGGCTCTAGAGCTCAGGTTCAATAGTTGTGGCGCATGGGCTTAGTTGCTCCGCGGCATGTGGGATCTTCCCCGACCAGGGCTCGAACACGTGTCCCCTGCATTGGCAGGCAGATTCTTAACCACTGCGCCACCAGGGAATCCCCAAATAATTTCATTTTTTTTTAGTGGACATAGTAAGAGTCTAGTACCTTTAAAATTCCTCTCTTAGATGATTTTTGTTGATGACACAAAAACACTAACCAGGCAAGTAGGGATTGTGGTATAAGAACGATTTTGGATTCCCATAGCCCAAACTTCTTTTAGCCCCCTTTTCAGTTCATTTGCCCATTTCCTTCTGTGGAGCTTTTTTTTTTAATGAACAAAATCTTCTTATTGTAAAAAGCGGAGCACCTGTGTTTGGAGGCCGCCATGTTTTACCAGCAGCTTCGGCAGCTCTAGCCAGAGAATCTGGCATTCAGCAACTTCCTCCTTCTGCCCCGCGTGAGCTCTGCAATGATTTATTGATATCTGAGCAGGCAGTTGTAAAGCCTCTGACGAGCCAACTATCAATTTTTCCATGAGATATTTTAGTTCCTATGGAATCCAGAAATCCTCTATTTTTTCAAATTCACCCTGTGGTTTGGCCTGATACCAAACATGGAGTTATTATTTATATATTGTATATAAACTGTATATATAAAATATGCATTCATTTTAGGTCCAGAACCAAGAATTGCAGCCCTAGTCACTGACATTAACTTGTCTGCTGTGCGGGCTTAATTGCAGACAAAACACCAACCTCCACGGTTTTATGACAAGTCATCACAGTACAGGAAGCTTTAGGTGGCCGCTTTTTTTTCTAAATTTATTTTATTGAAGCATAGCAGCTGATTTACAATGTTGTGTTAATTTCTACTGTACAAATCAAAGTGATTCAGTCATACATATACATATATATATTGTTTTTCGTATTCTTTTCCATTATGGTTTATCACAGGATATTGAATATAGTTGTTCCCTGTGCTATACAGTAGGACCTTGTTGCTTATCCATTCTGTATATAATAGTTTGCATCTGCTAATCCCAAACTCCTCCCCTCCCCCACCCCAATCCCCTTGGCAACCACAAGTCTGTTCTCTATGTCTGTGAGTCTCTTTCTGTTTCGTAGTTAAGTTCTTTTTTTTTTTTTTGGCTGCACCTCGCAGCATGTGGGATTTTAGTTCCCCGACCAAGGATCAAACTCGTGCTCCCTGCAGTGGAAGCGCAGAATCTTAACCACTGGACCTCCAAGGAAGTCCACGGATGAGTTCATTTGTGTCATATTTTAGATTTAAGTGGGCCACTTTTATCCCAAGTACCTGACCCATGAGTAAACGTCATCAAAGGTGCGATATGAATAGGAATATCGGATGAATCAGGTTGGGATTTTCACAGTTTGGAACCCCCAAAGCTGGGGGAGAGACTGGAAGCCAATTTCAGTTGCTCAAAAGCCTCTTCAGGTTCCAGAGACAGAGACCGGGAGAATGTGCGTGCAGTCGCTCCACCTGAGGTTTGGTCTGCTCTGCAAAGCTGGAGATAATCCACTGTGAGTTAGACTGCACCAGCCCCCACATTGGCTAATTATTTTCGGTCGGAGTAAGCTGTTTTATCTGCAAAATGGGCCGACTCCTAGACTCTAACACTCTATGGCCGGCAACTGACAACAGATGCTCTAAATATTCCACCTGAGTTTAGCAAGATTGCAATTTGTCTGGTGAGGCTTATGTGCTTATTCAGGGAGAAATTGTAAGAAAACCCCAAAGCAGGCAGATTCTTAACTGCGCCACCAGGGAAGTCCCTCAGTCTTACTTTTTTAACCACTCTCATAAGCTCTGCCTTTTAATTGGTCTGTTTAATCCATTTACGTGTGATGGTTAGGTTTAAGTCTATCATCTTGCTATTTATTTTCTATTTGTCCCATCTGTTCTTTGTTCCTTTTCTCCTCTATCCCTGGTTTCTTTGGATTAATCAAATATTTCTGGCGTTCTATTTTTTCTCTGCGGTTGGTTTGTTAGCTCTGATAACTGAGGCCACTGGTTCTGCTCAGGAGCCCCCTCTTCCTGCACCATATTCTGGAAAGTACCTCCAGGCAGAGATGCAGGCTGCTCGGAGCCATCTCCACATCTGTCTTCCTTCTGATCACAGTCGTGCGTTGCCCGTTGGCCAGCAAGTCATCTATATCCTGAATAACCTTAGAGCTCTCTGGTGGACACATCTCTCTAAGTTTTCCCATAAATGCCTAGAGGCAATAATAAGAGAGTGTGAAACCCTCGAGGAGTCCCTTGCTATAAATATCAGACTTTTTTCATAAGCAAAAGCAAACAAGAATTTAGACTCATCTGCTAGAGGAACAAGAAAGAAAGAAAGAAAATGCAGGCCAATGATCAGATACAGAAAAACTTGTGCAGACAATGGTACCAAAGTCAAAGGAGCTGTAGGAGTTCATGAAACAACAAATGTATTTACTTCTTTGAGCTCTTGTACAAATCTATGTAATGGTTGGTTATTTTTACCAAATTTACCTTCCATTATGGGATGAATGTGTCTCCCCCAAAAATTCATATGTTGGGGACTTCCCTGGTGGTGCAGTGGTTAAGAATCACCTGCCAATGCAAGGGACATGGGGTCGAGCCCTGGTCCGGGAAGATCCCACATGCCGCGGAGCAACTAAGCCCGTGCGCCACAACTACTGAGCCCGTGTGCCACAACTACTGAAGCCTGTTCTTAGAGCCTGTGCTCTGCAACAAAAGAAGCCACTGCAATGAGAAGCCCACACACCACAACAAAGAGTAGCTCCTGCTCTCTGCAACTAGAGAAAGCCCGTGTGCAGCAACGAAGACCCAATGCAGCCAAAAATTAAAAATTAATTGCTTAATTAATTTTAAAAAATTTATATGTTGAAGCCCCAATCCCTGATGGGATGGTATTTGGAGGTGGAGACATTGAGAGGTAATTAAGTTTAGATGAGGTCATGGGGGGGCCCTTATAAGGGATTAGTACCCTTAAGAGAAGAAGTTAGAGGTCTCATTCTTTCCACCCAAAAGCGCGTAGCAAAGGCTGTGGGAGAACACAGTGAAAGGAGCTCACTACAGGAAGTGAGCTCTCACCAGGAGCCACATCTGCTGGCATCTTGATCTAGGACGTCCAGCCTTGAGCACTGTGAGAAATAAATGTCTATAGTTTAAGCACCCTGCCCCCAATCCCAGGTCTCCGTTATTTTGTTATAGCAGCCCAAGCTGACTAAGGTATCTTTATTTTTTACTGGAAGTGTGGGAATTTAGGGGGTGAGTGCCTTCTAAAAATTATCCTTTGTGTTTTGAATTCTTTTATAACGTGTGTGTTATATTCCTTCTAGTTGAGCTCTTCACAAAGGATTTTGTTTTACACATGACTATGGCTTATCCCTTTAGTAAACTATTTGTATTGTTTCTATATCTCGAATTTAACTAACACCTTTATTCTCTAGGGTTCAAAAGATGCAACAATTTGTTTCAGCTTGGGGTGCTTTTCCAGCACGGTGTGACATGACCACTTCTGTCATCCCCATTTCCTTTCAGAAGCCACAGAGTAACCAGATCAGGTGCTTTTCCCCCCAGGAGCTACACAGACACTCCCTCTGGAGGACAGAATATGGCAGCCTCTAAGTTGCACAGCAAGCCCCTCTCCCCAACAGGTTTGTGCTGATTCCAGAGGCAGTGAGAACACACATTCCTTGGTCAGAAAAAGTATCTGTGTGGGAACTGCAGAGGGAAAGGAACAGCAGCCCGTACTGGTGGGAAGCGAGACATTTCTCAGGAAGTTGCAGAACAAGCAGCACCAGTATCTGCCAGAAAAGGCACTGACGGATTAGCCCCAGGAAAGGAGGAAATGTTATTGACACAGAGGTTCCCCACTTCCCATGTCTCAAAGTCCCAGTCTGTGAGCTTTGAGCCGTTTGCCAAGTGTTTCCTAGCTGAGGGTCTTGCCCTCTAGGCTCTCCTGATTCTCTGGTCCCTGCAATTCCTGCCTCTTCCGATCTCTTTCTCCAAAATTCCTCTGCCTGGGAGTCTTTGGCTTCTCCGGATAAAGGTATACAGGGTCTTTCTTCCTTTCTCCTCCTTACAGGTCGGCCAGAGCAGAGTTCCAACTGAGCAACTGACACTGCTTCACGCTGCCAAGGGCTTCAGCAACGTCTGGGGCCTTATTTATTTATTTGGCTGCGTTGGGTCTTCATTGCTGCACATGGGCTTTCTCTAGTTGTGGCAAGTGGGGGCTACTCTTCGTTGCAGTGCGTGGGCTTCTCATTGTGGTGGCTTCTCTTGTTTCGGAGCACGGGCTCTAGGCGTGCGGGCTTCAGTAGTTGTGGCTCACGGGCTCTAGAGCACAGGACCAGTAGTTGTGGCGCATGGGCTTAGTTGCTCCATGACATGTGGGATCTTCCCAGACCAGGGCTCGAACCCATGTACCGTGCATTGGCAGGCAAATTCCTAACCACTGCACCACCAGGGAAGTCCACTTCTGGGGCTTTAAATGGTAATATCAGGTGTCCAGGAAGGCATGTGGATGACCTCAGAGTCCTGGGTAGTTTCTCAATGGCATCAGCCTTGCTGACCATCTAAGTAGGAAGAGCTCGTTTTCCTCTCACTGTGACAAGAAAAAGGTAGAATTATATTGCATTTTGCTCTCCTTTCCAGTACTGACGTCCAACAACTTAACACCTTATTAATAACAGAGAGACAACAGGAAAATCTCTAAACCCTCGGAAACTAAACAACACACTTCTAAGCAATCCATGGGTCAAAGAGGAAGTCCTGAGGGAAATTTTAAAAGTCTATTGAGCTGGATGAAAATAAAAATACAGCAGAGCAAAATGTGTGGGACAGCTAAAGCAGTGCTGAGAGGGAAATTTATAGCACTCAAATGTGTACATTAGAAAAGACGATAAGTCTCAAATCAATAACCTGAGTTCCCACCTCAAGAAAGTAGAAAAAGAAGCACAAAAGGAACCTAAAGCAAGCAGAAGGAAGGAAACAATAAAGGTAGGACCAGAAATCAAGGACAATGGAAGCAGAAAATCACATGAGAAAATTAATGAAACAAAAGATCAATAAAATTGACAAACCTTTAGAAGACTGACAAAGAAAAAAAAAGAGAGGGGGCTTCCCTGGTGGCGCAGTGGTTGAGAGTCCGCCTGCCAATGCAGGGGACGCGGGTTCGTGCCCCGGTCCGGGAAGATCCCACATGCCGCGGAGCGGCTGGGCCCGTGAGCTATGGCCGCTGAGCCTGCGCATCTGGAGCCTGTGCTCCGCAACGGGAGAGGCCACAACAGTGAGAGGCCCGCGTACCGCAAAAAAACAAACAAACAAAAAAAAAGAAAAAAGGGAGGGACTTCCCTGGTGGCACAGTGGATAGGACTCCGTGCTCTCAATTTAGGGGGCCTGGGTTCGATCCCTAGTCAGGGAACTAGATTCCACATGCATGCCACAACTAAGAGTTCGCATGCCACAACTAAGAAGCCCGTGTGCCGCAACTAAGGAACCTGCCTGCTGTATCTGAGACACAGCACAACCAAATAAATAAATAAATAAATATTTTTTAAAAAGGAAAGAAAGAAAAAAGGGAGAAGAAACAAATAACGAGTATCAGGAATGAAACAGGGGATATCACCATAGACCCTTCAGGCATCAAAAGGATCATAAGGAATTCTACCAATAGTTTACAAAAATGTGACAACTTAAATAGAAATGGAAATGGACAGGAACTTCCTTGGCAGTCCAGTGGTTAAGACTCCACGCTTCCACTGCAGGGTGCACAGGTTCGATCCCTGGTTGGGGAACTAAGATCTCAGGTGCTGCGCTGCACTGTCAAAAAGAAAAAGAAAAAAAGAAATTGAAATAGACAAATTCCTCAAAAACACGAACTACCAAATCTCGCCCAATATAAAATAAATAATTTGAATAATCCTATAACTATTAAGGAAATTGAATTGATGATTTAAAATCTCCCCCAAAAAGAAACTTCTAGTCATAGATGGTTTCACTGAAGAATTCTGCCAAACATTTAAAGAAGAATTAATATCCATTCTACACAACCTCTTCCAAAAAATGGAAGAGGAGGGAGTATTTCTTAATTTATTTTATGAAGCTAGTACTACTCTGACACCAAAACCAGACAAAGAACATTTAAAAAGAAAAGACTACAAACCAGTATCCCTCATGAACCTAGACCCAAAAATGCTTAACAAAATATCAGTGAATGGAATTCAACAAAATATGGAAAGACAAATGCTGAGCCCGTGTGCCACAACTACTGAGCCCACGTGCCACAACTACTGAAGCCCGCACGACTGGAGCCCGTGCTCCGCTACAAGAGAAGCCCGTGCACCACAGCAAAGAGTAGCCCCTGCTCGACGCAACTAGAGAAAACCTGTGCGCAGCAACGGAGACCCAAAACAGCCAAAAATTAATAAATAAATAAATTAATTAATTTTAAAAAATGAGATGTCACTTTACACCCACTGGAATGGCCAGAACAAAAAACAATTGTTGGAGAGGATGTGGAGAGACTGGAACCCTCATCTATTGTTGGTGGTTGTGATTGTTCATTTTATGTGTCCACTTGGGTGGGCCCTGGAATTCCAGATATCTGGTTAAACATTATTTCTGGCGTGTCTGTGAGGGTGTTTCCAGAAGAGATGAACATCTGAATCGGTTAGACTGAGGAAAGCAGATGGCCCTTCCCAATGGGGGTGGACCTCCACAAACCCCTTGAGGGCCTGAATAGAACCCAAAAACCCAGGGAGGATCTCCTCTCTCTGCCTGACTGCGAGCTGGTGTCATTGGTGGTCTCTCCTGACCTTGGACTGGGATTTACACCATCAGGTCCCCTGGTTCTCAGGCCTTTGAAGTCAGACTAGAATTTATATCACCGGCTTGCTGACTTTAGACTGTGGGACCTCTGAGCCTCCATAATTTCATGAGCCAATTCCTTATAATAAACCTCATGGTGTGTGTGTGAGTGTGTGTGTGTGTGTGTGTGTGTATATATATATATATAATCTCCTGTATTCCAGACACTGCAGACATAGTCTTCCTTACCTCCAGTGTGGACCAGCAGTCCAACTTCCCCTTGGTAGTCAGGATCAATGACCCCAGCCAGCACAGGAAGTCCATTCCCTGCCTATTGATTCAGACTCATGAGGAGCCCAAGGTGGCTGAGTGACAGTTTTAACTTCCGGTTCAATGGAATCATTGCTGTGTTTCCTTGTGGAAGCCTCCGACTCCTGGAGCTAAGACCTCTAGGCCCGCAGAGCATAATGCTGCAGAAACAGGAAGCAAAGCTTTTGCCTGTGGGTCACTGGGGGTAATAGAGAGTGGTGTCACCACCATTTCCAGCCCCTGATGCCTGTACCGTGAATCCTGGCTGTGGGAAAAACAGTATCGTACGCTGAACGCTGACTCTGAGTGTATACAGCCTTCTGGAGAACCTTGCCCCTGCCCTGGAGGGTATCTCCACCTAGCTGGCACTGTGAGTCTGCAAGGGGCCTTTGCACCCATCTACCAAGCCCTTTCCACAGTGGAAGTGGTCCAATGTAATCAACCTGTCACCAGGGAGCTGGCTGATTAGTCTGGGGATTGGTACCATATTGGGACTCGGTACTAGTCTCTGTTGCTGGCAGATTGGGCACTCAACAGTGGCCATAGCCGGGCTGGACTTGGTGAGTGGAAGTCCACGTTGCTGCACCTTCCATCATAGAATGAATACCATATGCACTAATATTTGAAGTGTTTTCGTTTGGCAAATTATCTTGCTTCTTGCTTATCTTATTGAATTTAGGTCAGATTGACAACAATTTACTTGCAGGGGATAATGTCTATCATCTCAACTGTTTTAATGTTTTATGTTAATAAATGTCATGGTAGCAAAGCAATGATATATTGTCAGGAATGGAAGAAGAGTTTTTAAAGTAACTTTCACAAGCTCAGGATATTCATTTTACACTTTTCTCTAAAATGAAGCAAGTGATGCTGTATTTTCAAAATTCATCTTCAATCTTTCTTTTTTTCATGATTTTTTTTAATTTGGTTGCACTGGATCCTAGTTGTGGCAGGCGGGTTCCTTAGTTGCGGCACATGGGCTCCTTAGTTGTGGCATGCAAACTCTTAGTTGTGGCATGCATGCGGGATCTAGTTCCTTGACCAGGGATCGAACCTGGGCCCCTTGCACTGGGAGTGAGGAGTCTTATCCACTTCGCCACCAGGGAAGTCCCTTCAATCTTTCATCAATAGTCAGTTCCAACAAATTATCCTGTAAAGTCGTAGTCAAATTTAAAGAATATTTTAGAGAAATGCAAATCAAAACTACAATGAAGTATCACCTCGCACTGGTCAGGATGGCCATCACCAAAAAGTTGACAAATAGGGAATTCCCTGGTGGTCCCATAGTGAGGACTCGGGTCTTTGCTCCAGAGACAATCTATATTTGCCTCTGGCCGACAGTTGGGACACTAGAAATCCCGGCTTTCCTTAATCCGGTTTCCAGGGCTCTAAATAGCTCAGATCTTGAGTGCAGTCCCTTACAGGACAGAGCTGCAATCTTTTAGAGGGCTATTCTAGTTCCACCTTACGCTTACTCCTAGACCTTTGGGTCTTTAACCCAAAGCATGAGGTACCATCTCCAAGTTTTGATCCCCTGCCACATAAGTCTGTCAACAGCTGTGCTCAGCTTCTCAGACTCTCAGCTGCCTCTCCAGGACTCAGCAGGTGGCCTTAGGGGATAAGTCCCCTTAAATGCTGAGCTCACATCTCTTTCACTTGCCTCTTTCTTCCATATTTTGGCCTCAATTCTTCACCACCTGTTATCACTTGGACATTTTCAAGCAAATGTTTTTCATACTTTGTTGAGCTTGTCTAGTTGTCCTCAGTGAGAGCTGTGGTTCAAATTGCTTATTCTATCATTGCTGGCCACAGACGTCATTCAGCACCATGATTTGAGGCTCTCTTTATGTCACTGGGTCTACGTGTAAATATTTTCTTGTTTGTTTGGTTGGTTGTTTTTTCTAATTTATTTATTTTTGGCTGCGTTGGGTCTTTGTTGCTGCGCGCGGGCTTTCGCTAGTTACGGCGAGCAGGGACTACTCTTCGTTGCGGTGCGCGGGCTTCTCATTGTGGTGGCTTCTCTTGCTGCGGAGCACAGGCTCTAGGCACGTGGGCTTCAGTAGTTGTGGCTTGCGGGCTCAGTAGTTGTGGCTTGCGGGCTCTAGAGTGCAGGCTCAGTAGTTGTGGTGCACAGGCTTAGTTGCTCCACGGCATGTGGGATCTTCCCAGACCAGGGCTCAAACCCATGTCCCCTGCCCTGGCAGGTGGATTCTTAACCACTGCGCCACCAGGGAAGTCCCTTTTCTTTTTTTTTTTCTTTCTTTTTTTTTTTTTTTGTCGTGCCCTGCAGCCTGCGGGATCTTAGTTCCCCAACCAGGGACTGAACCCGAGCCCCGGCAGCGAAAGCCCCGAGTCCTAACCACTGGACCACCAGGGAATTCTCTACATGTAAACCTTGCTTGCAAAGACGGCACAGTGCTCCCTAATGTCCTATCTGCTTCCTCAGTGATGGATGTTCAGATTGCCTGCACGTTCTTGTCACAGAAAATAAAGCTACAATGAGCTTTGTCACACATGTAACACCTTACACATTGTGTCTTAGGTGACACAGAATTACAGGGTCTTAGGCCAGGTGTATACATACTTTTTTTTTTACATTTTGGCCATGCCGCAAGGCATGTGGGATCTTAGTTCCCCGACCAGGGATAGAACCCACACCGCCTGTTGTAGAAGTGTTAACCAATGGACCGCCAGGGAAGTCCCAGGTGTATACATACATTTTTTTAATATTAAATTTATTATTTTTTCAATTTAAGTTTGTTAGTATCCTTTTTCTCTTCCAGTTTTATTGAGATATAACTGACAGGTGTACAGCACAATGATTTGGCTTCCATACGTCATGCAATTATTGTCATAGTAAGTTTGGTGAACATTCATCGTCTCACATAGATACAAAATTAAACAAATAGAAATTCTTTTTTTACGTGCCGCGGAGCAACTAAGCCTGGGCTTCAGTAGTTGCGGCACACGAGCTTCAGTAGTTATGGCTCTCGGGCTCTAGAGCACAGGCTCAGCAGTTGTGGCGCATGGGCTTAGTTGCTCCAGGACATGTAGGATCTTCCTGGACCGGGGCTCGAACCAGTGTCCGCTGCATTGGCAGGCGAAGTCTTAACCACTGTGCCACCAGGGAAGCCCTCATTGCTTTTTTAATTTAATTTACGTTTCTCTCATAATCCATGGGCTTGAGCATCTTCTTTTTATGCTTCTCAGTATTTTGGGTTTTTCTTCTGTAAACTCCCTATTCATATGCTTTGCCCGTTTTTGATATTTTAATTTTAATATTTTTCCAGCTTAATTGAGATGTAATTGACATATAACCATTAAAATACACTGTAAGTCAGGAAAACGGAAACTACACTAAGTATTTCAACAGAGAGGATTTAATACAGAGAGTTTATTAAGCAGGAAGCAGAAGACTGGGCATTGGAGGAACTGAGATAGCACAAAGGCAATAACTACAGGCAGCAGCTGCCCACCTTCAGGGCTGGGAGAACACAAGGAAGAGCTTGGGTATGGATCTCAAAGCTCAGAGGAGGGGCCCTGCAGAGTTGGAAATCAGACACAGAGGAGAGGGTGTTGAGTCGCTGCTGCAGAGGCTCAGGGGAAGGGCCACATCGGTCTGGGACTCTCACCTCTGAGGAAGAGTGCCCCTTGGCCGGTTCTAAGAATGCTGAAATCAGCTCGAGATGGAAATCAACTGACGCTGCCAGGCTGAGGGCCGAGGCTGGGCCAGAGTGATAGGAGCAGAAAGCGAACAGGAAGGAGTAAGACCCTTGTCCACTTCTCCAGCCTTTCAGTCTTCCTCTAGTGCCCCTACTGGTGGAACCCAACAGACACAGAGCCAGAAGACGAGGAAGCGTTGCGGAGCCCAGCGTGGCACAGCTCCCGGCTCTAAGCCTCTTCAGCGTCTCGGCATCAAACCCTTCTACATGTATTTGAACTGCCAGCAGCAATGGTGACAACTGTATGTTTCTGCCTGACCAAAGGCCAGCATCTTCCATAAAAATATGCTCCCACCCTCTCCCCAAAGAGGAGAGAGGCCAATTCCCAAGAGCCCTTTTTTTTAAAATCTTAGCTCCCTCACCAGGGATTGAACCTGGGCTCCGGCAGTGAGAGCGCCAAATCCTAACCACTGGACACCACGGAATTCCCCCAAGAGCCTTTTTTTTTTTTTTTTTTTTTTTTGCGGTACGCGGGCCTCTCACTGCTGTGGCCTCTCCCGTCGCGGAGCAACAGGCTCCGGACGCGCAGGCTCAGCTGCCATGGCTCACGGCCCCAGCCGCTCCGCGGCACGTGGGATCTTCCCGGACCGGGGCACGAACCCGCGTCCCCTGCATCGGCAGGCGGACTCTCAACCTCTGCGCCACCAGGGAAGCCCCCCCCAAGAGCCTTTTTAATCATCTCTGATGACAGCCACAGTGCTGCTGGTGTTAATTTCTCCTCTAAATGTCATAGTTCCACTTTAATACCCTGTGATCCCGAGACTAAATTGTAAAGTTACGATCAAAACAATTGCTATATAAAGTAATAAGGGGAGAGGAGAGGAAGCAGAGAATTCTATATATATATATATATATATACATACCACGTCTGGGACAGTGTGAATCTCTGCTTTTGTCGGCCTAAGCTCTCTGCAGTAGTGAGGGCCAGGTCGACCTTGACCAGGGGAAGTCTGTGTTGTTGAGTCCATGCATAACACACCCCTGCCACCATGGCCGCTTTGTTCAGGGGCCTGTTGAGCGAGCGCTGGGGTTGCTGGGAAGGAGGCTGGCTGGCATCCACAGAGCACATCTTTCAGTCTCATCTGCAGTGGACGCCCCTCTGAAAGGTCCGTCCACATTCCTCTTCCCCAAACCTATGTTGCCAAACTTCCAGCCCTGTTCTTTCCAAGTCATGACCATTTAGCCAAATCAGTAGCAGTTTCCTACGAATCTATGCAGATCCATACTTCTGGCCGTCCCTCAGGCCAGTCAGAATGGGCAATCAACTACATCAAGTTAAATAGCTTCTGCACAGCCAAAGAAAGAACACTGAAAAAACAACCTATGGAAAGGGAGAGATATTTGCAAACCATCCAGCAGATAAGGGGTTAATATCCAAATATACATAACATGCAACTGAACAGGAAAAAACTAAATAATCTGATTTCAAGATGGGCAAAGGACCTGAACAGACATTTTTCCAAAGAAGACATCCAGGTGGCCAACAGGTTCATGAAAAGATGCACAACATCACTAATCATCAGGGCAACGCAAATCAAAATCGCGGGGTGATATCACCTCACACCCGTCAGAACGGCCATCATCAAAAAGAGACAGAGGGCTTCCCTGGCGGCGCAGTGGTTGAGAGTCTGCCTGCCGATGCGGGGGACACGGGTTCGTGCCCCGGTCCGGGAAGATCCCACATGCCGCGGAGCGGCTGGGCCCGCGAGCCGTGGCCGCTGAGCCTGCGCGTCCGGAGCCTGTGCTCCGCAACAGGAGAGGCTGCGACAGTGAGAGCCCCGCGTACCACAAAAAAAAAAATAAAAAGAATCTGCCTGCCGATGCGGGGGACACGGGTTCGTGCCCCGGTCCGGGAGGATCCCACATGCCGCGGAGCGGCTGGGCCCGTGAGCCGTGGCCGCTGGGCCTGTGCGTCCGGAGCCTGTGCTCCTCAACGGGAGAGGCCACAGCAGTGAGAGGCCCGCGTACCACAAAGAAACAAAAAGCAAACAAACAAACAAAAAAAGAGACAGATAACAAGTGTTGGTGAAGATGCGGAGAAAAGGGAAGCCTTGTGCACTGTTGGCGGGAATGTGAATTGGTGCAGGTACTTTGGGTATATTATATACGCAAAGGAAATCAAACCACCTTCTTGAAGAGTTTTCTGCGCCCCAATGTTCACAGCTGCACTATTTACAATAGCCAAGACATGGAAACAAGTTAAGTGTCCTTCGATGGATGAATGGATAAAGAAGATGCAGTATATATATACAATTGGATATTATTCAGCCATAAAAAAAGAAAGAAATCCTGCCACTTGGGACAACGTGGATAGAACTTGAGGACACTACGCTCAGTGAAATAAATCAGACAGAGAAAGACAAATACTGCGTGTATAGTCTCATTTCTGTGTGGAGTCTAAAAAAGCTGAAGTGACAGAATAGACAGTAGGACGGTGGTTGTCAGGGGCTGGGGGAAATGAACACGTGGTGGTCAAGGGCACAGACTTCCGGTTAGAAGAGGAATAAGTTCTGGGGTCTAAGGTACAACATGGCGAGTATAGTTAATAATACTGTATTGTATACTTGAAAGTTGCTATGAACAGCAAAGTGACTCAGTCATACATATATACGCATTATTTTTCATATTCTTTTCCATGATGGTTTATCACAGAATATTGAATAGAGTTCCCTGTGCTCTACTGTAGGACCGTGTTGTTTACCCATCCTATAGATACTAGTTTGAATCTACTAATCCCAAACTCCCACTGCTTCCTTCCCCCACCCCCTCCCCCTTGGCGACCACAACTCTGTTCTATAAGAGTAGATCTTAAACGTTCTCACTAACAACAACAACGACAAAATGATAATTCTGTGAGGTGAAGGATGTGTTCACTAACACTATTGTGGTAAACATTTTGCAACAAATACGTGTACCAAATCGTGGTGTTGTACACCTTCAACTTACATGATAGTATATGTCAGGCTCGCCCGTGAATGGTTCTGGCAGGCTCCCAGCAGACTGTGCAGCGCCATCCACAAGCCAGGCTCCAGTTGCTCCCTCCTCACTCACCTGTCCTGCAAAACATCCCGGGAAGCACAGACGTGGCAGAAGGAGAGGATGTGCTGCAGGAAACCGAGGCGCTTCCTCAGGCTGCTTTCCTTCTGAAACCACCTGAGCTCCTGCCTCTAAAATCCCATTTCCACTCATGGCGACGCGCCGCTGCACGTGCCCAAACTATGGCTTGACAGGTCAGACCGACACCCAGTTCCGGATGGAAAACTCAGGTCACCCAGAGTCCTAAGAGTTCAGTCTCTTCCAGGGCCCGATAGCAAAGCCAAGTCTGCTTCTCCAAAGGAGAATGGTTATCGGAAAGAAGAGGACATGGATTTTCTACAAAAGCCTAAAGGTCTGCGTGGTGACCCCCCATCGGTGCTGGCCAGAGACTCCGCCCAGTCTCACTACCTTCCACAGACATTTTGAGAAGTATTGGACCTGCTGGGTCACAAGGCCCAGTCGCAAGTGCTCCTTGCACGGCAGCCTGGACTCACTGCAGAGTTCTCTCCTGCTCAGGTCCCCACACAAAGTGGCAGCCTTGAGTTACACACTCGATGGGTCAATGTGGCACACTCACCTGTGATATATATTCCACAATCGGAGAGAGTACACCAAACGCTATTTGTAGAGGTGTTTGGTGTAGGTTCAGCGTCCTGTCTTTCACCTTGAAGAGGGTATCTTTACATTCCGTAGAGCATTGAACTTCCCGAAACTTCACTGAGGTTTTACTTCCCTAACTTTTCATGGAGTAACTCTCCCCCCTTCTAGTCCGGGTATGTCTTACTAAGGCATCTCTAGTACTTTCTGCCTCTTGCTCCTCATATCCAATCAGGATGATGTCATTGATGTAGTGAACCAGTGGCTGTTGTGAGAAATGGTGAGACAAAGTCTCTAAGCGTTACATTATGTCAGAGAGGAGGCGAGGTGACATGGCCCTTAGGTGCGCTGTTGGCCCTGCCAAGTAAAAACAAAGTGCTTCTGGTGGACTTCGCAAAATGGTATGGAGTTTAAACAGTCAATAGGGCAAGACCTGCGTACCGGGGGCCAGGGGTTGTGTGTTTACTGCTTCGGTAAAGAGACTACCTCTGGAACAGCAGCTGTAACCCGAGTCACTGGCTGATGAAGCTGACATCAATCCATAGTCATTCTCCAAGATCTACGCACCTCCTGCCCAGACTCAAATAGACAAATGGGGGTATGAGCAAATATCATCACAACTGCAACTTTCAAGTTCAAGACACAAATACCTGCAGCTCCCCCTAGGACACACCTTCGTGTTCCTTCCTCTACATCAAGCCAGGGTTGTTCTGGCGTCTTGATATCATCGAACTTAGGCCACAGCTGAGTCCAAGTTTAAGTCAACCAACCAAATAGGCTGTTAGAATCCCTTCCAGCTGCATGGGCTAACATTAAATATAGACTCTCCGGGGGACTTCCCTGGTGGCACAGTGGTTGAGAATCTGCCTGCCAATGCTGGGGACAGGGGTTCGAGCCCTGGTCCAGGAAGATGCCACATGCCGCGGAGCAACTACGCCCGTGCGCCACAACTACTAAGCCTGCGCTCTAGAGCCCGAGAGCCACAATTACTGAAGTCTGTGCGCCTAGAGCCCGTGCTCCGCAACAAGAGAAGCCGCTGCAATGAGAAGCCCACACACAGCAATGAAGAGTAGCCCCCGCTCGCTGCAACTAGAGAAAGCCTGCACGCAGCAACGAAGACCCAACTCAGCCAGAAATAGGTGTCCCCTTGCAAAGCATCAGAGAGCTTCCACGACAGCCCTAAAAATTCTCTTCCTCTTTGCAGCCGTGTAGCTGAAAGTGCTGCAAATGAAGCACAACGTTTCATCGTGCGGGTTGCGGAATCCCAAGGTCAGATGAGTTCCCAGCCTCTCCACGTTTCTCATGTGAAAGGCAGGGCAGTGGGTGGGGAGGAGTGAACGGCGCCTTCCAGCCGAAAGACGCAAACAGACCCATCCCCAAAGCGCCTCTCAGGATGTGATTCCTGACGCCACCCCTGTTACCAGTTTCTCCATCAGCCTAGATCCAATCAGGAAGCAGAAACGATGGCAGGTCCTTCCCTAGCGCCCTGCACAAGCCTGCCAACACCTTGATCCTGGACTTCCAGCCTCCAGAACTGGGAGACAAGTCATTTCTGCTGTTTAAGCCCCTCAGCTTGTAGTCCTTTGCTACAGCAGCCCCACAAACTCATACAGCCCCTAAGCCTGGAAGGAAGGGAAGGGGCTGCGACTCCTCAAACAGCAGCTTGGACAGGGGCCCTGATCGGTGACACTCAGTGTCCGAGTGGGGGCAGAGCCTAGCTAGTGCTGGGGTCTCTGAGCTCAGAAAAGAGCCCCAGGGGGCGGGGACCCAGACCTGTGAGGAGGACGGGCACTGGTTGCCTGCGAAGTGGGATGCAACAAAGCCGCTTTTGTAAGTGTTGGGAAATCTGAAAATTGGATTCAGCTGGTGCCGTGAGGCTGCGCTGCTGACAGCTCGGATGAAGAGGACTCGCGAGGTGATGCTCCCGGGAGGGCGCATGTCCCTTCTCCCTCTTCCGGCTTTGCCGTCTCCCTCTAACACCCCGTGAGAGCAGAGCCTACGACGGGGCCAGCTTGGCAAAGCAGGAGTGCGGTTTGCAGAGCCTGTGCTCACGCATCAAGAAGCAGAGGACAACAAAGTGGGTTGGGACTCAAGACAATGGCTTAATACCTGGCCCAGCCGCATTCCTCCTAGGGCATATCACCCCCAAAAACCGACTGCATAGATCCGCTGCACCCAGAAGAGCCAGGCAAATGGATGAGCAAACTGCGCTGCGTCCACACGATGGATACCCCCCAGCAATGAACGGGAGGGCTGACGTCACGAGAGGGGCTGTCTCTGGAGCAAGGTGTTGGCTGGGTAGGGGCATAGAGGGGCTTTCCGCAGTGACGCAAATGTTCTGAGTGGGGGGTTCAACAGTGAAAAGTGCAGGTGTGCACTTCATGCCACGCGTGCTAACTCCCAACAATGACATTTTGGGGGGTTTAGGGCAGTGAAATGACTCTGTGACGCGGTACAGATCCATAGAACATCCAACGCCAAGAGTGAGCGCTAAGGCAAGCTGTGGCCTTCAGTTAAGGAAAACGAAGCACTACCGGATCATCACTTGTAACAAATGTTAAGGCGTGAAGAATGAGGGAAACTGCTGAGGGGCGGGGCTGAGGGACTCTGGGGGAACTCTCTACTCTCTGCTCAGTTTTTCTGTAAACCTAAAATTGCTCTTAAAAACAATGAGGCAGCCAGGGCAGACGTGGCAGCTCCAGCTCAGCAGGACCCCGGGCTCCTTTTACGTCGCTGCTGTGCCGTGCCCTCCATCCGGCGGTGCAGGATGGCTCTCCTCGCAGGCTGGGGAGACGGAGCCGGGCAGAGAAAGGCACACTGTGCTTCCTCTGGCCCTACCTAGATGCAAAGGAGTCTGGGAGATGTATCTTCAGCTGAGCAAAATTCTATTGTTATGATGTAACAAGGAGACAGGTATTGGGGACAAGAAGCAGATGCTGCTACAGGTGGAGATTAAGTGGGGCTGATGAGCGTAGACAGCTCTTGAGGGGCGGTGCGGTCAATAGGGGCAGAGAAGCCGGACAAGAGCTGGAGGGGGGCGTGGTGTTAGTAGTGGGTGTTTTTAGTGATGGAGGCTGTTACAGCATGTTTGCCCGTGGACTGATCAACAGGGACAGAAAAATCAGAGATACGGAAAAGGCAAGGTGGGCTTCCCTGGTGGCGCAGCGGTTGAGAGTCCGCCTGCCGATGCAGGGGACACGGGTTCGTGCCCCGGTCCGGGAGGATCCCACATGCCGCGGAGCGGTTGGGCCCGTGAGCCATGGCCGCTGAGCCTGCGCGGCCGGAGCCTGTGCTCCGCAACGGGAGAGGCCACAGCGGTGAGAGGCCCGCGTACCGCAAAAAAAAAAAAAAAAGAAAAGGCAAGGAAGGCATAGCAGAACAATCGTTGATGGGTCCTGGTGGGGCGGGACCCAGTGCCTGGGTGATGGGCTGACCTCAGACTTCGGCTCACCCACAGGGGCCGGAGGACAGAGCGTTCAGGTCTGGGGCTGGGGCTGGGGCTGGGCAGGGGGTGGGGGGAGGGGACAGAGTTGATGGTGTGAACGTGGGCAAAGACGGCCTCTTCTGGTGGTTTCTAGCGGCTCAGCTAAAGATGAAACCAAGGCCTCGGCTGAGTGCAGAGGCCAGGGGCTGGGGAGCGGTGCAGGAATCCAGCCTGGGAAAGCCAGGGAGTGAACCGACGCAGAGGTCCCCAGGCTGTCCCTGTGGGTCCACTTGCGGTGTTTGGTCACTGCTTTAGAGGGCTGGGCAGCCCTGGGGCCCCGAAACCGTGGTGACAGCCTAGAGCGCAGCTCCCCTGGAGGCCAGTGGGAACGAGAAGCAGGCAGCAGGGCCCCCGGGGGCGGAGAGCCGGGCCTGGCGGGGCAGGTGGACCGCAGCGTGCAGCACGGTAGGGGACAGGGTGTTCGGTAAAATGACAGCAGCTCCTCTTTGTTTCCAGGTTTTTATTTGCCTTTTATAATTCTGATATTTATGTACATATATATATAGACTTTTGCTTTTTGTAAAGGGCTCATCCACAGACCGAGCAAAGGCATATGGGGAGATGGGGGCTGCTGGGCGGGAGCGCAGCAGAGCCGGGAGAACCAATCTTTCCTTTTTTTTTTTTTTTTTTTTGTCTGTTTTTATTTTTCCTGGGATGGGATCATCAAAGCTAATTGCTATAAAACCTAGAAACCACCTAGAGACTCAGACATCTGCCTACACACTAGTGGCATATGGGGAAAGGGCATGGGTGCAAACTTTCAAAGTCACGGTGTATTTACATCCCAAGGTGGGGCTGGGGGAGGCTGAGGAAGGGAACTGTTCAGACTGGGGGCGGGGGGTCGCTAAGGGGTCCTGGGGTGCGGTGGAGGCTGGGAGAGGCCAGGGTCAGGGGGGAGGAGGTGTGCCTGCCCCGCACCTGGGCAGTGACGGAGGCCACTTGGATGTCGTCTGGCGGGTACCAAAGGCAGCGTGTGTATGGAACTCCTGAAAGCCGGCCGCAGGGTGGGGTGGGCCGGGCCGAGTGCGACACCGGCAGGTGGGACTCTGGGCTCTCCAGATGGCCTCCTCTGCACCCATGGCCAGCCTGCCCAGCTCCCATCCCAGTTGGAGCAGAGATGGCAAAGAAAAGGGAGCAGATGGTGGGGACACTGTGTTCTGTCCCCTGTCCCAGCCAGGCTGGCCAAGCAATGGCTGGGGGTGCAGGTGCCAGCCGTGGTCCTGAGGAGACCCCACCGGGCAGCACCCCCGCTTCCTCTGCCCTGACCACAGCCTCTCTCTGCCCAAAGGCCGGCGAGGCAGCACCTGAAGGCTCCTGATGTGTGGGTGACTGGCCCCCGAGCTGGAGTAAAGCAGTGTGTGCCCAAGAAGGGGTGCAGCTGGGTTTTGGCAATCGAGTGGGGACCAGGCAGTCAGAAGGGGATTAGAGGCAGTGAGCTCCTCTTCTCTGCCCCCGACTTAAGCCTCCCTCGGGCTCAGGATCAGAGGGCCGGGCCACCGCCTGGTGAAGAGAGGGAGGGGCCTCAGTCCCAAGGTCAGGGACCCAGCACAGGCCTCGGACGGGGGGGCTTGGCCTCTGAGTCGGCTGCGGCCTGGCCCTGGGCTGGCTGGACCCTGCTACTCCAGGGTCCCCGCAGGGTTGATGGGGGAGGCGGCCCCTGAGCTGTCGTTGCCTCCCGCCGCCTCCTTCTCCTTCTTGCCACTGTACTGGCCGATGAAGGAGCCGTCCTCGTTGAACTGCACGTCCACGCTGCCCCCGTAGTCGGCCAGGCTGTCGTCACTGCCCAGGGGCTTGATGTCTCCGTTGAGGGATGGCTGGCTGCTGCCGAAGGCCTTCTCCTCGTTGTCACTGCAGGGGGAGGGCAGAAGGGAGTGGGAGGCTGCCCAGCAGTGCCCAGCAGGAGCTGGCAGGTGCTGGCCTGCAGAGGAGGCCTGGCTGGGGGCGGGGCAGAGCCCCAGGGGCCTGGGTTCCGCTAGTCTTCCGTCTTCCGTCTTCCGTGTGCTCTGAATGTACTGGGGCAGAGGCCCTCCGCCTGGACACACTGCCGGGAGGGCAGGTGGCACAGCACGAGTGGGGCGAGGCTTGGGCGTGCCCTGGATCCTGGGGGAGGTGGGGGGCTCGCGGGGCCTGGCTCCCATCTGCAGACGAGATGGGCGGGGGTACCTGTACCGCTGTGGCCCCGGCAGAGCCCAGAGAGTGGCAGCTGGGGTGGGGACAGGCAGGCCCGGGAGCTGAGTGTCAGCGTTGGCTTCTCCCTGAAATAGGGAGCTGCCAGGCCGGAGAGCCGGGGGCGCGCAGAGGCCTGGCAAGCAGGGGCCGGTGGCACTCCCGGGCACATGGCGGCCATGGGAGGCCCTCGGCCCTGCAGTCTAACAGCATCTCCCCACCCGCCCCGCCTTACCTCTCCAGGGACCTGCCGGTACCCCGCAGCACGAAGGAGAGAGAGAGAGACGGGGTCAGGCCTGAAAGCGAGCAGCTGGGCGGCCCATCGGCGCCTGCCCCCGCCCAGCTCACCTGTACTCGCCGAAGGCTTCGTCCTTCATGGGCCGGGCCTCCGAGTCCGCCTGGGTGTCTTCCTTGTCCTTCACTGCAGACACAGAGAGGGCCCAGCTTCTCCTCCCGCCCAGCCTCCACCGGGCAATGGGCCTCGCCCCAGGCGGGGACGCAGGCGAGGCTGTCCCTCTGGGCCCTGAACGCTGACAGCACCCTGTTTCAGCGGCTCTCAGGAACCGACAAGCCTTCAAGGGTGAACTGCTCGCCCCCCGTGGGCCTGGCTACCACGCGCCCCGGTGTGCGCAGAAACTCCCCTTAGGCCTCCTGCCTGCCCCCAACACGCCCACCCCATCCTGCCAGGGGCTCCCGGGACCAAGGAGAACTCGCAGGAGGGATGAACGGGGGCCCTCGGCGACCATCCTCCCTGAGCCCTGGGGTCAGGAGTTACCTGAGTACTTGCCACCCTTGCTGCGCTTGATAAAGCAGAGGATGAGGAAGATGAGAAGCAGGACGATGATGGCGCTGACGAAGCCGATGAACCAGCCCTCCGTGGCAAAGCCGGCGGGAGGGAGTCTCACTCGGCCTGGCAGGGACAGTGGGAAGGAGAACGAGCCCAGGCCCGGGGTAAGATGCTGGGTCCCGGGCGCTGCAGACCCACCACCTGAGCCTGCCCCCCCCACCCCGTTCCCAGCCTTGTGCGCGGGCTTCCCTCAGAGCCTCTAGTTCCATTGGTCCACTCCCGACCCCTCCACCCCCGGGGACCGGGCAAGGGCAGGTGAGGGCCAGGCCCATGGACGCCAGAGGGCCCGGGAGGAGCGATAAGCTGGGGCGAAGCGTGCTTGGAGCTGAGGCTTGCGGGGGACCCTCTGCGGGACAGGGAGGAGGACCTTCTGCAAAAGTGGTTGCCCTGGCAACAGTTCAAACAGAGGATACAAAAAGGGATCGTTCCAGGGACCCAGACTTCTCCATCCTGGGCCGCGGGGCACCCAGGTACTGGGAGGAAGAGCCGAGCCGTGGCCTGGGGCCTGAGGTGGCTGTAGCCTGGCCGGCGGCGGAGGGACGCTGACCAGTCAGTGCCCGAGGCTCCCTTACCAGTGCCGTTGGTCTTCACGGCCATCTGGTGCAGGAGAACCCTCTCCTTGAGCAAGTGGATCTCGTAGTCGGTGTCAGGCTGCAGGTCCCACTGCGTGTAGGAGCTCTGGTTGTAGCTGACGTACTGCGGCGGGAGATGAGCGCCCAGCTTCTCATCTGTAGGGGTGAGAGGGCAGCAGGGGTGAACGGGAGGGCCCGGCAGCACCCTGGCTCCACGCCCCCCCGCAGCCCCTCTGGGCCCTGAGCCCCCTTCCCCCTACTACAGGGTCCCCTTTTGCGCTCACCCCCCAGGGCTTTGAACCAGATCTGGAACCCGAAGTTGCACTGGCCCTCCTTGGGGACCCAGGAGACCACGCTGTAATTCTCGCCAGCCATGGCCGAGATGTTGCCAAAATCCGGGGTCCCTGGAGATTGAGAGAGGGTGTGGGACCTCGAGGCAGCCCCTGGGCCGCCCTCGTGGGCCCGGCTGCCTAGCCCCCCGCCTCAGCCCCCTCCAGCTCACCAGATAAGGCCATGGTGCCTCCTTCCCGCACGATTGCCTCTCCAGGGCCCTCCTTCGTCGTGGCCTGGAGCTGGAAGCGGTACCGCAGGTGGGGGCTGAGGTTCGTCAGGTTGTGCATCCGCAGCTCAGGGTCCGGGAGGTCGAAGGACAACTGCTCTTTGCCCCCATCATCCACTGCGAGGACAGGCGAGGGGTCGGCTTTGGCCGCCAGCACCGCCCACCCCCGGCTCCCCTCCACCCCCCAGCCGGGCTGGGCCGAAGCTCCGGGCCCACGACACACGTACGAGGTTGGTAGGAGAGCACGTAGCCCGTGAGCACGCCATTGTGGCTGAGCGGGGGCTGCCAGTGCAGCAGCAGGCTGGTGTCCGACTGGCACTCCAGGTGCAACGCCTCGGGGTGTCCAGGAACTGCGGGGCACGGAGACCAACGGCAGGTCGTCGCCCTGGCAACCCGGGTGGGGGGAGGGCGGGGCAGGGGTGCAGGGCGCAAAGCTCACCTCCCTCGGGGGTGCTGAAGGTCATCTCGCTGGCGGGCCCCAGTCCCCGGCCGTTAAAGGCCTGCACCTCCAGATGGTAGGAGCTGTAGGGCCGCAGGCCGCCCAGGATGGCGCTGGTGCTGTTGGCAGGCACCAGCACGTGGCCTCTGTGGACGTGCCTCTTGCTGTGCCTCCTCTGACTGCCCTCCCACCAGTACGTCACCTGCAGGCGGACAGGAGACCCCGAAAGGGCAGAAGGCCTCTGCCAGTGACCCTGGGGCACGTGTTCCCCCCTGCCCTCCCAGGGGAGCCTTCCTTCCAACCTGAGCACTTCCGGGAGAGCAGCTGGCAGAAGCCCGCCCCCAACCTTGTCACTCCTGGTAGCCTCACCCCTCACCCCGGGGATCTCCCCAGCCCCTACGCCTCGGACTCTTACATTGTATCCCCGGAGGTGGCCCTTGACCTGGGCTGGGTCCACAGGCCACCATCTGACCAGCACCGTGCTCGAATTGAGGATCTTGATGCCTTCCAGCTCAGGGCTTGCCTGGGGGTCTGGAAACGGCCAATGACACGGATGAGGGCCTGTGGCATCCTGCGGCCAGCCCAGAACCCCGCCCTCCCGCAGGGGGATGGCGGCTCTGGATGCGATATGAGGCGTGGGCAGTTTGATGAGCAGGGCGTTCGCATGGTCTCAGGGTGTCTCCCTGCAGACTGTTTATTAGTCGCGAGAGAAGACGGTAACTACGCCGAGTAGTAACTAGAAAAGACCTTGACTGGATGACCAAGCTTAACGTCTGGTAACGCTCTACATTCAAGGAACGGACAGAAGCAGGATACCTAGACCCCATGCAGGATCCTGAATGGGACCCTGGACTGGGGTGAAGACACCACTGGTCCATACCACGGGGGTACCGGCTGCCACCCAGATAGATGCAAAGTTATAGATGCCAACTTGCTGACGGTAAATTTCCTTCTGGATCTTCATGACGGCACTTTGGTCATGTAAGGAAACATCCTTACTCTTAGGAAATGCACTACTGTATATTAAGAGGTAGGAGCTGGGCACCTGGGCGGATCCCTGAGGGGCTGGGGGGGAGTGGGCCATGCCGGCGCACGCAGGCTCCACCCCCGGGTGTGGGCGGGGCCAGCCCAATACTCACAATCCTCCCCAGAGTAGCCGATGGTGATCTGGGGCTCCGGGCCCTTGCCCTGGCTGTTGACGGCCTGGACCTTGATCTCATAGGGCACAAAGGTGGAAGTGTTGGACACCACCAGGAAGGGGTCGCTCACGATCTGTTCCTGCCAGGCCCCCTGTGTCTTCTGAGGGCGCCACTGCACGCGATACTGAACCTGGGGGGCATTCCAGTCCATCCACCGGAGCGGCTGGAGCGGGAGAGCAGAAAGGGAGCTGGTTGGCCAAGAGCCCCGTTCCCCGACCTCTGATCCACTCCCCAGCCCAGCCTCAGGTCCCTGGTCCTTAGGACAGCCAGGGGGAGCTGCAATATCTGGGTGCCGGTCTTACGTCTGGGGGTGAGCTCAGCCTCGGGGCCGCCTCACCTTCCAAGTGATGACCATGTTGTTGGTCTCGTTTCCTTCCCCCTTCACGTCCACGGGGTTCTTCTCCGGGGCTGCAAAGTAACGTGTTAACACATCAACGCTGTGGGGCTCCTGCTGAGGCCGTGAAGGCCCAGGACCAAGGAAGCAATGAGCCGTTCTGGCCCTGGAAGCAGAGGAGCTTGGGCACGGTCATCTCTCTAGACTCTCCTTGCAGAGCCCAGGGGGCCCGGCGCCTGAGGCCCCGCCCAGGTGCTCACCTGCTTCTGGCGTGAGCACGGTCTCCGAGGCTGGGCTGGGCTCCCCAGGGCCGTATTTGTTGATGGCAGTAACTCTAAAGGTATAGTGGACATAAGGCGACAGCTTGAGGGTGGTGGAGGTCTGGTTCCCGGGCACCTTGCCCAGACTGTGCCACTTGTCAGGCGCCATCTCCTTGTCCTCGAACTCAATGTCATACTCTGCCAAGAAGTGGGGGGCGGTGACGGGGCGGCAAGGTCTGGCCCTCCCTGAGGAGGGGAGAGGGCGCCCCAGGCGACTGGTGTCCTCGGGCTCCTGCGAGCGACCCGGAGCCCCCGAACACAGGTGCGTGCTTCAGTGAGCCGGGCGGCCCCGGAGCCGCAGCTCTGGGAGGAGGGTGGGCCCGCCAGGAGGGAGGGCCAGTGGGGCGCCACGCTGGGGGCCTCTTACTCTCAATGGGGGCGTTGTGGTCGTCAGCGGGGCTCCAGGACAGGCGCACCTCGCTCTGCTTCAGCAGGTGGCGGTCAGACAGCTCCAGCTGAGGCACGGGGCCGGGGCTCCCTGAGGGCCACAGAGGGTGGATCTCGGGCCCACTCACAAGCCGACCACCCCAGCCCCCTGCCCGAAAGCGCCCCGCACCGTAAGCCTGGGCCCCCGTGCCCCCACACCTCTGGGCCACGAGCCTCATAGCGCGCGGGACTCACCCACCACCAGGAGCCCCGCCCTGCTCTCCACCGCGTCCAGCTTGGTGCTGGCCACGCAGCTGTAGTTGCCCTGGTCGCTGTAGTCCAGGCTGTGGATGACCAGGCGCCCGTCCTCTATGAAGTACCTGGCGGGGGTGGGGCACGCGTGTTCTTCTGCTCCCGGCGGACCCTCCACTCCCTGCCACCTGCACTCTGCTCGCCCCGCTCCCCTCTCCTGCCAGAACCTTCCCCCTCAAAGCGGGGCCCCCCCCCCCCCACGGATGAGGCCAGGAGGTCTGGACGTCCTGCCTTTCCCACTCTTCCCCCTTCCACCGAGCCCAGGTTGGGGCTGGGCCCGCACTTGTCACTGTCCCCAAGCTCCTGGAGGTCGCGACCATCCCCGCGCCAGGTGATGCTGTGCTGCAAGGAGGGGTCAAAGGAGGCCTGGCACGTGAACGTCACTCGCGAGCCTTTCTTCTCGATCGCGCTGCGGGGCCCCTGTGTGATCTGAGTGGCATCTGAGGGCAATGACGGGAGGGGAAGGTCACTCCGGGGTCCCCCAGAGACCCTGACCCCCCTCCTGGAGGGGCTGCTGATCACATCGGACCTTTGACCTGCAGGTTAGCCACAATGGTCACGTTGTTTTGGTCATTGGCAGCCTGGCAGAAGTAGTGGCCGGTGTCATTGGCCTGGAGGTCTCGGATGCCCAGGGTCCCGTTGGTGTAGGGGAAGAAGCGCTCGTCCTGCAGCACTGTCTTTCCTTCCCTGTCCAGCCTGGTGCGAGCAGGGCAGGCCTGGCTCAGATGCCAGTGGGCTGGGCCCCCGGCCCTCCCTGGTTCCCTGGGCCAGGAGATGGTGCCCCCCGCTGGGGTTGGGGCACTCACCACTGCACGCTGGGCACAGGGGCTCCAAAGGCCTTACACAGAAGGTAGGCGGTGCTGCCCTGGACCGCCATGTACGTCTCGTTGTCTGGGGTCAGGATCTTGGCCGGCAGCTCTGAGGGAGGAGACGTGGCAGGACTGAGGGTCGGGCGGGCACCCACGCGCGATCAGGAGGCACATGAAGGGGCTGGCGGGGCAGCTTCTCCCAGGAGGGCTCGCAGCCTCTGGAAGCTGCCAGTGACTTCCAGGCGTTCTCAGGCCCCCGAGAGCCCTGCCCATCTTGCTTGCCGGCACCCGGCTCTGGCCCGCGCCAAGCTGAGCCTCTCTCGGCCTTAGGACACGCCAGCCCCTCCGCCTCAGATGCACCTCCCGTCCCAGCCACCCATGTCGTACCAATTATTTGAGGTCCCCCTGACAGTCTACCTCTTCCCAAAAGCCCCCCAGGCCTAGCCCCCTAGTCCTCCCCAAGACTCTGGGGGAGGAGCCGCTAGGCTGGCCTCGGGCACACCCTGGCCAGGGTGAGCCTCTGCTCAGTGACCTGTGCTGCACCAGACCACTGTCTGAGGCTGCTTCTTCACCTGGAAATACCGACAAAGAGCCTGCCTCTCCTCCGTGATCCCCACGCGCTGTTGGGAGGAGGGGCGGGAGAAGAGGGGAAGGCTCCCGAGAGGAGAAAGGGAGCCACGGCGGACAGAGCAGCCGTGGGCTGAGTCAGTGTGGTGGCCCTGCCTCGTGGGCTGCAGGGACGGACTGGGGGCTACGAGGCAAAGAGGCGGCGGCGGCTGGGTCCAGCTGGCTGGCACTCACCGACCACGTAAATGTAGGCGTTGGCCAGCAGGAGCCCGTGCCGGTTTCGGGCCTCACACTGGGTCACCATCGTGTCGCTGGGCTGCACGTTGCTCAGGATCAGGGCTCCATGGTGGATCCGGTACTTCTGGTCCTTGGCCAGTTCTGTGTGCGCAGAGGTGGCCCGCGGGCCCAGGGCCAGAGCAGTGAGCCACGCCAAGGCCGCTGCTCGTCCCCGCCGTCCCCAGGGCTCCCCAAGCTCACTCCCTGTCCCTGCCCGAGGCCCTGCTCACCCTCCACAGGGATCCCATTGATTCTCCAGGTGACCTCTGGCTGGGGCCTGCCCTGCACTTGGCAGTCCAGGCGGGCAGTCTCTCCCGGCCCGTACAGGTGGCTCTGGGGTTTGTGTAGCCAGTACGGGGCAGCTGCGAGGAAGGGGAGAGCCGCCCTGAGCCCGCAGCCCGCAGCCAGCTCTTGGCCCTGGCCCAGACCCTGCCCACCCCTGCGACAGTGAGGGCTGCATTCTGGGCAGCCTGAACGGGATGAGCCGGCAGAGGCACCGTACCCTCCACGGTGACGTAGTAGGCATGCTGGTCACTGCCCAGGGAGTTCTCAGCCAGGCAGCGATACTCGCCGTCGTCCTCCTCCCCCACGTTCAGCAGCTGCAGGGTCTTGTTGTGGTTCTGGTAGGTGACTCGGTCAGCCGGCATGGGGCCGCTCGGGCGTAGCCATTTGATGGTGGGCGTGGGGCTGCCCGGGGCCACGGCGCACGGAGGCCAAGGAGAGAGCACAGGGGAGAGAGGACCAGGCCACTCAGCCCTGCCCCGGCAAAGGCTCCGCCCCGCCCCGCCCCGCCCCTCGCAGGGGGCGCAGACTCACAAGCCCTCGGCGATGCACTCCAGGGCCAGCGGCTGCCCCTGCAGGGCCACCAGGTGGGTGCTGGCGTCGGTGGGGAAGAGCAGGCGCGGCTTCCTGTCCATCATGCTGTTGGCTGTGAGGACACAGAGCTGACTGCGGCGCGGCTGACTGTTCCCTCCACCCACGACGTTCCCAGGCCGGGTGATCTGGACACCCCAGCAAGCCCCCAGGGCTGCAGTTTCCTCCTCGCCCTCACCACCCGGGGAGGCACCCGGGGAGGCGTTTGGGCCAAGCTGTCTTCGAGGAATGCCGGGGTGGCCTGACTGATGGGATGGGCCATGCCTGAAGGTGAGAGAGCAGTAGGGCCTTTGGGACTCACTGGCCTTGACCCGGAGGTCAATGGGTTCCTTTTGAATGATGGTCCGGGTGCCAGGGAAGTGGGCATGGCAGATGTAATCTGAGTGGTTGTCCGAGGTAAGCACATTGGCGAAGTAGAGGTTGCCGTTCTGCCCCATGGTCACCCGCTCGTCCTGCTTGATGTGCAAGATCTCTGCGGGGTGGGGGAGGCAAGGAGGCAGAGGTCAGGACCCCCACCCAGGAATCACACCCACTGACACCCTCCCGCTCGCGGGCACCCACTGCTGTTCATCCAATAGATGCGGAGCGGCTCCGCGCTGGGGGGCGGGTGGCAAGGCAGAATCACCGACTCCCCTTCCTCCGCCTCGACGGGCCTCACTGTCTCCTTTGGCCACTTGGGGGTACCTAGAAGGGACAGAGAGACTGGCACTGTGGGTCTCAAGTCTCCTCCCGGCCAAGGCAGAGCAGGGGAGAGGAGGAGGGATAGCCAAGGGGGTGGGTCAGAGGGCCAGGCCGTGGGGAAGTTCACGTAAAGCAGGCAGACACTCTGGGTCCTTTTTGGGCTCAAGGCAGAGACCGGACACTCCATGCAGAGGAGAGGACGGGCAGGAGGCCGGATGGCTGCGAAGGGTTAACTCTCCACAATTCTCAGCTCCCACCAGGAGGACAGGATGAGGGCGGGTGGGGGAAGGCTGAGGTGCAGCGGTGGGGGGAGGGGAGCTGCGGAGGGATGCTGGAGTTACAGACCCTTCCATCATCCTGACACAGAAACCATGGCAACGGTTCCCAAGGTAACTGGAGGGGCAGAGAGGGGAGAGGAGTGCAAGCTCAGGAGGCAGAAAGCTCAGGGAGGATGGAATGCAGAGGGAAAACCCCAGGGAAAGGGCGACACAGATAAAGACAGAGCCAGAGAGCAGGAAGGAGGGAGCTGGAGGGGCCAGGTGAGAGGCGGAAAGCAGCGGGAGAGGAGACGGAGCGATGGGGGAGGCGGAAGGAGGTGACCGAGAGTGGTAGAGAGGAGATGGTAATTCGGGGATATGGACGGGGCGGAAGCCAAAGCCCAGGTAGTGGCTCAGACAGGCTCAATCCTCCACCCACTCAGTCGGTCAACAAGTCCAAGCCCACGCGCATCCCCCAGGCGGCAGGCCCCCGAGGCCAAGAGGGCGTAGAGCACAGAAGAGAGGGAAGGGGAGATGGAGCCGACCAGGAAGAACGGAGAAAGTACAAGGCAGGGAAGGAGGATGCGGCTACGGGCACGCTTATCAGCCAGCTGAGGCTGGACTCTCACACGCGCTCCCCAGGCCTGTTTGGGGACCTTCTCACGTGCCCCAGGCCCTCCCCGGTCCCTGCAGCGCCTCGCACCCTCGGCCATGAGCTGGATCTCGTGGGACATGGCGGTGCCCAGCTTGTTGCTGGCAAAGCAGCGATAGGTGCCCTGAAAACTCTGGGCGAAGTTGCTGTTGTTGCCCGTGATGGTGAAGGAGCCAGAGTCGGGGGCCTGGTTCACGGTCACACCCGGCTCCTCCTTGGGTTTGAAGAGGACGCCGTCCCGAGTCCAGCGGAACCTGCGGGCAGAAAAAGGCTCAGAGGCCTGAGGCCGGGAACCCAGGACCGCGGCTGGCACAGGCCACGGCAAGGCTGCAAGCCGCCAGGGGCCCCGGGGACGGGCTGAGGCAGGGCGAGGACCAAGGGTGACGAGGGAGATCTGGGGTGTGTGCTCCCAGCTGTTGGGAGGCCCTGGGAGACACGAGGGCTGGAGATAAAGTCAGTGGTCAACCCCAGGGCTTAGAGGGTGAAGGTCACTCACTGCACTTGGGGTTTGCCGCTGGCCTCACACTTGAGGCTGATATCATCTGTGGGGAACACGACCACGCGCCGTGGAGACTGTTCCGTGATGACAGGGGGCTCCATCGCTGGGGACAGGATGGGGACAGTGGTGGTGAGGGTGGCCTCTGGCGGGCAGCGGGCCTTAACCCCTGTTCCGTGGTGAGGGAAGCGGGGTCTGGAGCCTTATAGGCCCCGCGGCAATGGGGTTGCGGGGAGAGGAGGAAGAAGCTGGGCCCAAAGCTGCTGGGGCGAATGCGGAAGGAGACAGAATAGAGAGAAGACGGCACTAAAGGTTTACAAAGAAAGAAACCAGAGGGGACAGATGGAGCCAAAGAGGAGGGCAAAGAGTGTGAAAGAAAGAAAAGAGAGACAAGGACAGACACAGACACAGACACAGACACAGACAGAAAGCCAAAAGGGAGAGAGGGGACCAGAGGGAAGGGGAGGCAGGAAACCCCGCGGACACAGAACAAACGTGTCCCCCAGGCACCCCAGGAGACAGGAGGGAGGCTGATGCGGCCTCCAGGCCTCCAGCACGGGACCCAAGAACCAGAAAAGACTGCAACCCGCGCAGGGGACACGGCACACAGGGAGAGCTGAGCATGTGCAGGAGAGGGGGAGGGACGCGCCGACACCCCCTCTTTTCCTCTCTCCTTGGCCTTCTGGGAAACACTCCCACCCTCCCCGCAACTTACCGTGGTGTCCTTCATCTGAGAAATCCAGGCAGCAAGGGAGAGAGGGAGAGAAAAGCTGACATGCCGCCCCAGCAGGGGGCCCTGGCAGGGGAAGAAGTAAGTGCGCGGGGAAGACACCCCTGGGGGAGGGGAGGCCGGGAGAGGAGGTGTAACGTGGGGACACGTGCCGGCGGAAAGAGGGGACACAGCTCGCATCACCAGTCAATGCCCAGGGGGAGCCAGGCCTCGGCTCCAGCACGCAGGGAGAAAGAAATCCGCGACTTGAGCGAAGAGTGTGCTTTGAACAGACCCTTGCATCTTCCTGGCAGGCCTGCAGAACTGACCCCCACCCCACGCAGGATGCCTCAGAAGGCTGGGAGGCAGACAGTCGTCAGCCAGGGCGCCCTCCCCTGCTCCAGCCCGCTTCCCTCCTAATCCAATTAGCACAGCTCAGTGTTTTCAATTACCCAGGCCCAGTCTTCAGAGCCCAGCTGCCCCCTCCCCTCCAAACCCTCCCAAAGGCCCTGCTGAATCTGAGTATCCATTGCCTGCAGGGCCGGCGCCAGCCCTCATTTTCTCCCCTTCCTTCCTCTCAGCCCGCCACCAAGCTCCCTGGAGCTGAGGCCCGAGCTACGGCCCCCAGTGCCGCTGGACTCAGCGCAGCACTGGCCAGGGTGGCTGTGAGGAGGGGAGAGAGGGGAGGGAAGGGTGGAGAGCAGTGGGCTGCCTCTGAAGGCTTTGTCTCTGCCGAAGACCTCAGTGTAAGGGCCCCCAGGAGAGAAGAGGGGCTCCCTGGGGACACTGCGGAGAGGGCCCTGCGCTGGGAAGGGGCCGGTGCAGGCAGCCCCAGAGCCAGAGCCAGAGAGAGGGACGACAGGCTGGGGAAAGCAGGGAAGGAGACAAAGGGGCCTGGAGTGGCCGGGGAGGGAGACAGCTGGAGGACAGTTTCCAACAGGGAGGCACCAGGCCGCCTGCCATATTGTATTGGGGTCAATAACAAGCGCCCGCCAGTGCCCAGGGCAGCCTCAGACTCGGCGTGCTCTTCGAGCTACTTCTCTTTCCTCTACCCTCCTTTCTCCAAATTCTCCCTGCGCCTCCACACACAGGTGTAGCGGGGCAGGCGGACGCCCAGGGCAAGGCCTGGCAGCGACTGAGAGGAGAAGGACGGGGGAGGAAAGCACGTGTGTGGGAATGTGGAAGGTGGGAGTCTGGGCACGTGCGTGGATGCTGCAGGCTGAGCTGCAGTGACTCTGTGCGCATCCGCTCATGCGTCTGTACTCGGGTGTGTCTCGCCGGAGTACATCTGGAGGCTGTGTCCCGGCTTGCATCCAGTGTACAATTTTGTGTTGCACACCCACTTCTGTGTTTGTGTGCATGACTGTGTTGCTTTGTGTCTAGACTTCTCACTGTGTGCCTCTCGGAGTCTCTGTGCCTGGGTGGGTACGGGTGGCTCGTCTGCGTCTCCCCACGTGCTTGTCCGTGTGCATCCGCAGCGGGGGGAGTGGCATGGGCGTGAGTGCATGCACCTACATGTGTGTATCTAAGGAGACATCCCGGCCTTTCTTCCCATCAGCCCCTCTCCACCTCCTCCAAACCCTCACTGTCCCCCAGTGCTACGTGCTTTCCAAACCCACCTCCCTCAGCCCCTGTCCCATTCCTGGCACGGACAGTCCCCACGTTCAGCCCAGGGCTCATCTCTCAGTGATGCTGGCCTCCTATAGGTCCAGGCTCAGAGACAAAGATGGAAAGGTGAGGGGGGAAGGGAGTGGAGCTACCGAGGAGACTGCCCCTCACGCAAGCCCAACAGCCACTCACAACGGTGTGTTTTCAGGAGAAAACATCGTCACAGTAACACACATTCCACACACACACACAGGTACATGCACACACGACCCACTACAATCCAATGTTAACAGTCAAATACCTACAGACCTTCACAAATGTGACCAGTAAGTAACGGTTATACCGACTCACAAACTTACCCACATAGGAGATCAAGCTCACACTCGGGAATACCCACACTTAGTCCATGACACCTCACGCATCTACAAATACATCCAGACAAAAATAACGTCTGGCCAACTCACAAGCATACACAAATACTCATGTTCGTTCAGTCACAACCTTCCAGCCACACTCCGCAACACCCACGCACCTACCCGTGACCCCCCCCCCCCCCGAAAGGTAATACTCCAACAGCCCCACCCCCAGCCCCACCAAGTAACTACACATCGAATCGCGAGGGCCCAGAAGGCTAAGGGGTCTGTTCCTGTCCCAGTTCACAGAAAGGGCTACCAAGGGCCCAAGATAGGATTACCCAAGCCAGAAGCCGGAGCGAGGCTAGAGCGAGCTAGCCGAGGACTGGGGATGGCCCCATTCACCTGCCCGCCCCATCCTCGGAGGAGGGGTGGGGCGGGCCGAAGGAGAGCGCGGAGGCCGGGAGGAGGAGGGTCCAGGGCC
The DNA here is from genome assembly GCF_011762595.2 of Tursiops truncatus. Lineage (NCBI taxonomy): Eukaryota > Metazoa > Chordata > Mammalia > Artiodactyla > Delphinidae > Tursiops > Tursiops truncatus. The sequence goes on along the minus strand of NC_047055.1, from coordinate 1,584,849 downwards.
TGGCCCGCTGTCCGTGGTGCTGAAATCTCACCAGCCCTCCCTCACCTCTGGTCCCTGTCCGTGGTACTGAGATACCCCGAGTCTTCCACCCTGTCCTTTCCAGAGGTACTCAGCGTCCTGGGTACCTCTTGTCCACTCCCTGCCCAGGAAAGGAGGGGTGAGGGGCCGGAACCGGGAGAAGGTGAAGAGGTAGAAGATAAAGAGAAGCCCAGCGCGGCGGTGAAGGGAGGCGCCGAGGCTCCCTCCGGTTACTCACATTCCTCGGGGATCTGGATGAGCAGGCAGGGGCTGCACAGGAGGAGAGGCCACAAGTACCGCAGCGCCACGGCCATCTTCCCGGCGGCGCCGGCGGCTCGGCGCGGCAAAAGCCGGCCGGGCTCGGCTCAAGCTCCGGCCAGAGGGAAGGGGGCTGGTGGGCGGCTTGGGGAGGGAGCCGGGGGTGGGGACACTGCGAGAGGGGAGGAGGGAAGGGAAAGGTAAGGGAGGAGAGAGAACGGACGGATGTTAGTGACTAACACCTGGGCGAGCCTGGGCTCCTGGCCCCGCCCCCAGCCCCGCCCCCGGCTGTCCGGCTCCTCCATCCCTCCCTCCCCCCCACCTTGGAGAAGGCAACCTGCAAGAGACAGCAGAGGCTGGGGCTCCAGTTTGCCTTTCATCCCCTTCCTACTCTCTGTCTGTGCCTCCTCCGCCAGCTGCCTCTCCAGCACCAACTTGTTGCCCCGATCAGCTCCCCTGGGCATGCCACAGGCTGCTCTGTGCATGTCATCCTCGTGTGCGACTCAACACCCAGCAAGCAGATGCCTACGGGCATGAGTGGGGATGTGGGTCTGCACGTAGCCAGATATGCACATCAGCATCTTTGTGGCTGTGTGTGTCCACCTTCATCTTCTCACGAAGGGGGATGCACTCATGAGTGGGTGCGTGCACGCGGAAGTATATGTGTGTCTCGTGTGTCTGTATCTCTGGGGGATGAATCCTCATGTCTGCTATCTCTGTTTGCACACACAAGCATGCCTGCGCACATATGTAGAGAACTCATCACCGTCTCATTGCTGTGGGTTTCAGAGCCAACTGATCCCCGGGTGCTGTTCAGGCCTAAAAAGCTGGTGAGGGGCAAGGGGGACTTGGGAAGTGGGAACAGAGAAAGAAGGAAAGGGGCCCAAGAAGGCTGCATTTCACAGAACAGGTTGAGGAAAAGGAAGCCTGCCCTCAAAAAGCGGCAGGAGGGAGGCAAGGAGGAAAGCACCTCCCTGCTGTCCCTCAGGCTCCTGGGGGGACAATAGAAGCGACTGTGGCCTCTCCCCTTCCAGATGCTCCAGGCCAGGGTCGGAGCAGGGGTCAGGAGAAGCTCTGGGACAGTGTTTCTGACATCTCGAGTGTCTGGCAAGCCCACCTTCCGGGTCTTTGTCTGAGTCTTCAGGGCTCAACTGATAGATGTGTCCACCGCAAGCCCAAGTGATGCCAGCTATATGCACATCCCACCTGCGTGCAAGAAGCCCCAGCGACTGAGGGCCCGGGGGAGGGGGCTTCTCTGCCAACGACTAGAAGAGAAGACACTCCCAAGAAGACAGACCGTTTTGACTGCAAACAGGAAGAGGTGTGAGAAAGAGACAGTGGTAAAAGTGCAAGAAGGGCAAGAGCTTGGAGGCTGGGGCCTGGGCCTGGATGCCTTCACCAAGTCCATCCCGGGCATCCTCGCCGTGCCCAGCCAGGGCCTTATCAAAGCGCGGGCCAAGCCTCAGCCAGAATGCTGAAGGGGTGGGTGGGGAGGCCTGGAACGCCATGCTAAGACATCCAGTGTGTCAGGAGGCAACCAGAAGCCACATAATGGTTTTGTGTAAGGTGACCCGAGAAGGGTGAATTCAGCAGACGGCCTGGGGACTGGGCAGGGAAAATGGACGGCGGCGAATAGCAATTAGATTAGACCCAAAGCTGGAGGGGGAGGGGGAGAAGCACCAGCGTGGGTCGACGTGGACGGGCTGAAGGCCAAGAGAAGGACTCGGAGGGTAAGAAGTGGCAAAGGCGTGGCCGATTCCCAACTTGCAGGAGCCAAGCTGGGGCCCAGAAAGGAGGGGCAACAGCGGACCCGTTCTGCCCCCACCTTCCTCCACAAAGCCCGTGCGAGCAGGGTGGGCCCCTGCAGCCTCGGCCTCGCCTTCAAGGCCTGTAGGAAGCAGTAGGAGACCCAGATCAGAGGGCAGGTGATCAAAGGCAGCCTTGGGAGCTCTGCGCGCTCTGGTCTTAGGAGGGGGAGGGGAGAGAAACGAGAGAGAATCTCAAAGGCGGATGAGAGGAGACCAGAGCACTCCCTTGGCTGGAATGATGACGGCTGTCTGTCCCCAAACTAGGTTCCCAGAATTGGGTTTGGCGTGTGTACCCCAGTGTATATGCAGGGGATATATGATGCTGCCAAAGCCCCTGGTCCCCACTCTCTGCCCCATCCCAACACCCCACAGTCTCACACCCAACCTCCTTTAGTCCCTGGTATTTGCCACCCAGCTCACCGCCTTCCCAGGCACTCAGAGGCGGAGAGGCCCCTGACAGCTGGGAGGGGCTCTGCCTCCTCCCGTCCCACTGCTGCCTGCCGGCTCTCGGATCTCTCCCCATTCCTCAGGCAGCTACAGAGCAAGCAGCTCAGGTTGCCAGCTCGGCAGGCCCCCACCCCCCATCGGCACCTCCAGGGGCAAAGGAGGCGGGGGAGTGTTCCACAAGCTGGTGTACAGATGGAGCCACGGCCATGTCTGCAAAGCGGGGGCAGGCTGGGGAGGACTGAAGGGTGACAGACAGGGTGAGAAAGAGGCAGGAGGGAGCAGGAGAGACAGAGAAGTAGGGCTGGGGGAGGGAGGGCAGGGAACGGGAGACAAAGACGGATGCTGGACCACCACAGCAACCACGATGGAGAAATCCAGAAACAGAGACCCAGGCAGCGGGGAAAGGAAGAGAAGAGGGGAAAGGAGCACAAAGGATGAGACAGCTGCAGAAAGCACTGATGAGAAATGGCCGAAAGAGGAAGACTGGGGGCAGGGGGGCGGGGGGGTGTGCGCACGCGCGTGTGCACACCTACGCGCAAACCCAGTGGCGCTTCCTCGGCATCCTTGTCCCTGGGGGGGGGGTGCCAGGCAAGAGACAGGAAAGGAGGAGAGGAGGACCTGAGTCGGGGGAGGTGGACTTCTTGGGCTTGGAGCTGAGGTCGGACTGGAGACAAGCAGGAGGCAGAGAAGCTGCGAGCCAGGACCACAGACACACATACAGAGCAGCACGGCCCTGGCCACTTGTGGCACTAGGGCAAGGAGACGGTTATAGACAAGATGAGCAAAGCCACTGCTGGCCAGCCCTCAGGGAGCAGCTGGGGATCCCCACAGGGGAGGAGGGAGAAGCACCCAGAGGACCCCAGTGACTCCCTCCAAGATTGCTGTTGGCATGGAGAGAGCAGCCGCCTGGCTGACGGGGTGCCGATGCGTCCATGGGCCGGCACAACCGTGAGTGCCCACGTGCTGGGGGAGGAAACGACCAAGGCAGGCCGAGTACCCATCCTCTCTGGAGGCCTCATGCACACTCACGGGGGCAGGGAAGGAGAAAGGGCGTGGCGGGCTCTGAGGTGGCAGAGCCAGCAGGGAGGGGCTCAGTGGGACCCTAGGAGAGCGCCAGCCCTGGGTCCCGCGGCCAGTCCTCTCCTCTGGCCTCCGCCCTCTGACCGGGGGCTGGGGGACACTTGGGAGGTCGCGGAGCCAGGCTGAGACCTGGGATGGCTGCTTTCTTCTCTGTGCACACACACACCCTGGGAACCTCCAAGGGTGCCCTGTGCGTGCTCGCTGCACACAGGCCCACCGGCTGCCAGGTCCTGCCTGGAGTCCTCTCTGCCCCTCCCACCTGAGAGAAATGCACCTGCCCAAGGAGAAGTCACAGGCAGGTAGCCCAGCCCGTCTGTTCCGAGTGGGGGCAGCGCTGGGGGCTCAGCCCTGGTATGTGAGATGGTCAGAGTGTGAGTGCCAGGTCCACGTACTTGTGGGCTTGTGGGGGCACTTGGGGGCACCTACGCCTGGGCTGTCCCCTCAGCAGGGTGTATATGAGGGCGTGGGTGTCACCTACACCCCAGGCACTGTGCTCCTTTAAGGCTCCTCCTCACGCGCCCCCCCAGGCTGTGGCTGGCGGGTTTCCATGGAGATGGAGCCAGCTCCCTCCACTGGCAGAGATGGGGGAAAGCTTGCCGCAGCCTAATGGGTTATTGAGATAATACATAAAAGAGGCTGCTGGGTGGGAGCCCCCAAATGTACGCGGGGGCCCCGGAAGCCCTCGAGGACGGCTGCTTAGTCCTCGGTGCTCTCTGCCCCGCCCCTCCCTAAGGGAGAGCGCGCCCTCAGCCCCGTTAAGGCTGCGGTCTCCAAGGCAACGGCAGCTCACCTGTAATGGACCATTCTCCTTACAGGATAAGGAAGGGGCGGGCCAGAGGTTAACCCTTTGTGGGAGAGGGGAGAACAGACAGTCTCCATTGAGAAAGCAAGGGGGTATCTCGCCATCGGCAGCCAGACAGACATTCCGCCCCCCTTCCCTATTTTATTAACTGAATTCGCGGATAGCACTTACCGCACACCAGGGACTCTTCTAAACACCCCTACACGCATTACTCGTTGAATCCTTAAAATTACCCTGGGGACGGAGCAGTATCATTATCCCCATTTTACAACTGAGGAAACTGAGGCCCAGAACCGGAGCACCATGTCCAAGGTCACGCAGGTGGCACTGATGCTCAGCAGGTACGGGGTTCTAGGTGGGGTGTGGGCGCCCAAAGCCGCCTAAGACAGCTCGGGCAGTTAGCTGGCCTCTCGGCGCCTCAGGCATCCCAACATGTATGCCTGCTTGCGTTAGCAGAGGGCCAGGGCCTGGGCCCCTGGGGAAGGGCCTATTTGCTAGGCAGATGGCAGGCAAATGCAGGGGAATCTTGGGAGGAGGCCACGCGGAAGTAGAATGTGACCCACATCACGCCTCAGCGCAGGGCAGGAACCACCCTATCCCTCAACGCCCCCAAGGACTCTGCACAAGAGAAGGCAAACAGCTCCAGGACAGCCAGGACAGCCTGGGTTTCTTGCCCCCCTCCATGGCTGTGCAGAATCTTGGGTCGCTCTGACTCCTTTCTCAAAACCAAAGGCTCCAGGGCCCCCTCACAGAGCACTTGGCTACCAGGGAGGCCCCCCTCTCCAGACAGACCTTAGGCACAGCACGGACTCCCTTCCCGTGCAGAAGGGAAAACTGAGCTCCCCTCCCAGGCCCCTAGAATGCAAGCACTGTAGCCAAGCTGCCCGTGCGCGGTTGGGGAAATTGACGCCCACGGCCTAACCACCGTGCCCTTTCACCCCCTCTAAGCCCTCCTTCCAGCTCTGCAAAGTGCGCTTAGAACAAGATCTGAGAAGTGAACCTGGCACCAGCGGGGGCTTCAGGGGCCCGGCAAGAGGGAGCGACATATGTCGGCTCCTATGGGCCAGCAGGGCTTGCCCCAGGACCCAGAGGAGGGAAGGAAGGCAGTGCGGGGGAGGGAAGGTGCCAGGCAAACAGAGAGGTGGGAGGGGCCCAGCCCGAGGCCCACCCGAAGCTGCTCAGTCCTGCCGGCCCTGGGACACCTGGCCCAAGTGAGGGGGACAGGGGGCGCCTGGAAAAGCTCAGACACTGCCAGCCCCCTCCAGCCGCCTTGGGGCTCCCCATTCCAAAGGGTTAAAGAGCAGAGGGGGCACAGGAAGCCTGGGAATGGACAATGGAGCCTCTGTTGTTCCCTGGGCTTCAGCATTCCTAAGGCATGAACGCAGGCGGTCAGAGGAAGGGCCAGAGGGCACCCCCCTCAGCGGGAAGCCCCACGGTCTTACAGGGAGACACTGCGGCCTCCGCAGCCACCACCAGCAGCCCCGCCCCTTCCCAGCACAGGATCAGTGCGGGCACAGGAGGATCTGTGTGCGCACACTCTCACCAGCACACACACACACACACACACACACACACACACACACACGATTGCACACATGCAACCAGATGGCTAATGCCCACACGTGCGAACAGGAACACGGGACGCCATGCACACACTCCCACACCCAAAGCCGCCCCGCGCAAACCCCCAATCTGCCTGGCTCTGAACACTTCAGAGGGAAGCGTGGCTCCCGGGGACTCATCACCTCCCTTCAAGCTCCACCATCAGACTGGCAGGAAGACGGCCTGGCTCAGAAGGGCCCCTCAGCGTCGGGGCCCCTGAGCCAAGCGCGCAAAGCCCAGGACACTGCGCCTTCCTGCTCCACCCAATCCGGGGTCATCCCAGGGGCTGGCGTGAGCTGCCGGCTGGCAGGACAGCGGCCAGGCCCTCCCCCCACAGCTTCATGGCCTGGGGAGAACACGGAGGGGGGGCGTAGGCAATAGCCTGCGGCCTCGGACGGGGTGGGGGGGCACTGGACAAAGAAAAGCTGGAAAGACTCGAAGTCCGTCCAGACCCTCCCCGGCTCCTCCCTCTCTCAGACCACAGCCTCTAGGAAGCCACAAAGATCCTGTTGATATCTGGGGAGAAGGTGGGCTGGCCTTGCTAACCGCCAACCGCCTCCCCCAGGGTCCTCTGCTGGTGGCCACCAGGTGCCCCCTGTACACCTTCCAGGTCAGACGAGGCCCCCACGGGAGGTCTGGGCCCAACCCAAAGGCCTAGAGTCCGGGGGACGTGTGCTGGGTGGCGGTCACCCCCGTGCTGAGGTGCAGAGCCCAGGCCGACCTTGGGCTTTAGGAATCGGGGCAGGGAGAGCTGCAGAGAGAGAAGATGGACAAAAGGGGAAGTGCGGAGATGGCGACAAGGGCATCCAGGGAGGGGTGGGGCAGGCAGAAGCAGGGGAAGGAGAGGAGGGCAGTGCTGTGCGAAACTCCAACAGAGCAGGGAGGAGAAAGGTGACAGTGTGGGAGTGGAGGTGTAAAGAGGCAGCTGAGAGCAAGGCGAGGGCAGGGAAAGCAGGACCGGGGCATCCAGGACGGGCCAGGTCAGCGAGCAGGAGGGAGAAAGACTGGGGGGGGTGGTAAAGCCCCCCCTCCAGGGACCTCAACCCAGCCTTCCCAATTATGAGAGGAGGGGCAGGGCAAAGACAGCAGCCCAGTGGTCTGCATCACAGGGTGCGACAGAGCTCCTGGGATGGCGCTCCGGGTCGCCACTCACGCCCACAGAGGGGGGCCTAGTGGAGCAGGGCACTTGGCTGGGATGCCCATCTTGGCCAACCTTTGCCCAGGGCCCCCCTTTGCTCCATTCTCCCCAGAACAGGCCCCTCCTAGGCCCAGGGCACCCCTGGGAAGCAGCCCCCCATCTCACTCCAGACCTGTTTCAACCTTTTGCCCCAAGAAGGGGTTGGGGGAAAGCTCCCCTCACACGTTCGCCCTGACTCTCCGGAAGGCAGGCCCGGCAAGGCAAGGCCACTTGCCCCGCTGGCAGAAAGAGCGCCCCAGGAGACGTTCTGTCCAGCTGCAGCCATTTACACTGGCACCAGGGACCGTTTGCCTTGAAAGGGACCTTGGAGACTAACGAGTCCACGCCCCATGTGATAACCAAGAGGGCCGAGACTCAAAGAGGGGAAAGGACTGAGGGTCCCATGTCGCTGGGCTGGGCAATGGTGGGTGTGGCACACGGGCTGCTCCCCCACCCTCTCCAGCTGGCCTCGCCCGAGTGCGCACCGCGGAAGGCATCCGCCCCAGCAGGGCAAGAGGCTGATGGGGGCACAACCTCCATCCCGGCCTCCCCTTTCCCTGCGAATAGTCACAAAGGAAAACAGAAAGCCAGTCCACACCCCCTGAAGACAAAGACGGTGTTGGTCCAGTTTGTTACTGGCTTTTCCATAGGTAGCCCCGAGCCTGGTCCAGGCAGGCACCTGGCAGTGCAGCTGCCCAGCGAACGCCTGCCCGCCCCGTGGGCCACTGAGCTCCTGGGCTGGGAGGAGCTCCTTACTGCGCGCTAAGCGCCGGCTCCAAGCTTTGCAGGGGGCTGGGCGCTGGGCGTTGGGGGAGGAGCCTCTTGGGAGTGGGTTGTAGCAAAGCAGGGAGACTGAGGCTGGGGTGTGCTGAGCGGGATTCTCCCTCGGTGAACCGATCACCCAGGATCCTTAATTTCTTTTGTTCTTTTTTGTATATTTCAATCGTACCACAATAAGATGTATCACTTTGGGGATCGCACACACACAAGCATAAATAAGTACGAAGAGAGAGGCTAGGATGCAGCAAAGAAAGTGTCCAGGAGCCGGGGACGGGTTGGGGGGGGTCCCCAGCCTCAGCACTGACAAGAACTTGCCATGTGGCCGCAGATTCACTAAGGCGCCCCCCGAAAGCTAGGGGGCCCATGGGTGCATGTGTGGGTGTCGCATGGGCGCTGTGCTGAGAGGCCAGGCCAGGCTGAGTCCCATCGCCGGCAGCAAGGAGATGGTCAGAGGAGACAGGCCCCAGGCCGCCCCCTGTCCCAGCCACCTCACAGGGGACAAGTTCTTGGGAAGAAAGGGTGACTCTGGCTTCTTCACCCTCGAGCCACGTGAGTCAGCAGCGATGGCACCGAGCTGCCCAGAAGCCCCTGCCTCTGGGTGGAGTTAACTGGAAGCAGGGCACCTACTTAGAGGGGGGTGTCAGGCCCCCCACTTCTTGAGTCGGGGCAGATGGCCCTGGGCCTGCCTTCCTGAAACAGGCAGCGAAGGGCTGGGCTCCAGATACGCTGTAGGGGCAGCAGGTTGTACTAGGGGCTCTGCAACCCCTGCCAACCAAGAGTCCCCCAAAATTTTCCCTAGGAAGGGGGAAAGAGGAATTGCAGACCCCTCTCATAACCAGACAGCGACAGGAAGACTTGGCAATGGACGAAAGACCTGCAGTGGGCAAGGCAGGGCCCCAGGAGCTGAGGCCCTCCCTTCGTCGTCCCCCTACCTACTGGGCCCACCTTCTACACTCATGTGCGCAGCCGCACCCTGCTGGGTGCCCAGGCCAGCCTCACTTCAGTGCGCCCTTTCTTGGCCACAAGAGCCTGCAGAATCTGCGGCTCCAGAGGCACCCCACGTTCCAGGGCAGGAGACTCTGGTCCTGGTGCAGGCTGGGAGCGTACGCCCGGGGAGTCCAGGCTGGGGTTTAGAGAGGAGGAGAACAAAGCCCCCCTTCCCACCTTGGGGCTGAGGGCCAGGCAGGGCCCAGCCCAGTTCCTTCCCCTGCCCCCCACTGCAGGGGCAGCCTAGTCTGACCTCCCCCCAACCGTGCTGGCAGCTGGATTTTCGGCCAAACAGGACTCTGGACTGGGGAAGGGGGGCAGCCACGCCCCGGGCCACACCCCACGGCGGCCGATGGGGGGATGGGGGTCACGGCCCCACCGCGCTCCCCTTCTCACCCACTCACACACCCGGAGGGACGTGCCACCTTCAGCCCCCGCCAGCCCGCACAGACCCTGCCTGACTTCCCCCAGAGCATCCCTCCCCGGGTCGGCATTTCGGGCGCCGCCCAGGTACTCTTCACCTGTCGGGCTCCGGCCCCCGGCCGCCTTTCCCTGCCCCGCTGCGCTCCGCGGGCCCCGGAGCCCGGTGCCCGGCCTGGGTGGGGCTCTGGCCGCTCCGCCGGTGGCCGCGGGCTGGTCCGGGTGGGGCTCCCCGCTTTCGCCCCCGGGGCAGGGCTGGGACGGGAGGCTCGGGGAGCTGCAGGCGCGGCCCGGGCGCGAGGGCAGGCCTGCCCGCCTTACCTGCGCTGCGGCCGCCGCTCGGGTTACCCGCCCAGCCTCCGCACTCGCCGGCCTCGGACCCGCCGCCCGAGCGCGTCTGCGATGCTGATGCTGCGGCGGCCGCGGCGCCGGGGCGGGGGCGGGGCGGGGCGGGGCGGGGCGGGCGTGCGCGCAGGGGAGGGGGAGGGGAGCGCTGGGGAGGCGGGGGAGGGGAGTGAGATCACCTCCCCGGCCGCCCGCCCCGCCGCGCCCCTCGTCCCGGCGGAGTTGGGCTGCCGAGGCCGCCGGCACGGGGAACCGCGGCGACCCCCTCCGGGAGGGAGCTCAGTGGGACCCCCGCCGCCGGGTCCCGCCTGACCCGCGCCCGCAGCTCTGTAGTCCCTGGCCCGGCAGTGCCCAGCAGCAGGGCACCCACGCCGCAGTGGAGGCTCCGGGCGGGAATCTCGAGGCAGGGGTGCCCCCGGGGCGCGGTGCTGGGCGGTGGGGAGAGGAGTCAGAGGAAACAGATCCCCTGAGCCTCCACCCAGCCCTCGAGGGCGCTGGCGAGCGCCCGGCACCCACACGCGACGCGGTCTCGGCCGCGCCCTGGCCGTGGGGTGCTTGGACGCCCCCCCCAGGGCAGGATTCCCGAGGCCCTGGGCTCTTCCCGGAAGCACCCCCCTCCCATCCTAGGCGCTTGGTCCGGGAGGGGCGCACGGGCGTCAATCTCAGCCCTCCAGGGAGGCGCAGAGGGGCGCGGGCTCCTGCGCAGCCCAGAGCCGGGGGAGGGGGGGGGAGCGGGGAGGTTGCTGAGAGAGCGCCCCCCGAGCTGCCATAGCGCATCCCCAGATATTCCTCCGACTCCCTGTCGGTTTCCCTGGCGTCCTATTTCTTTGTCGTGGGGATTGGCCCCATCCCGACCTCTCCCGGCAGCCCCACTCCTCTCACTGGAAAGCGTGGGGACGTATCTCCTCCCCAGCGCCCCCCACCCCCCCGCCCCAGGCTCGCGGTCGTGACCTCCGAGGCCAGGCGGAGGGCATAGCTATTGCTATTCCGGAGTGAGCCGAGCCCAGCCGCAGGGCAAGGAAGGCCTAGGGCCCAGATGGCAGATTGCGGCCCTGTTGGCCACGGTATTTTTATGGGCATGCCTGTTGCCCAGTGAAGCATGCCCGGGCCCTCAGCTCAGCCTCCCCAGACCCTCCAAGCCATGCAGGGGGCCCACGTAGGAAGGGGCCTGGAGTCCCCCCCATCCGACCATCTCCCCACCAGCTTCAGTTTCTCCTGGAAGGGGAGGCCTGGAGTGGCCCCACTTGCCCTCAGGGAAGGTCCGGACGCCAGGTTTCTAGGTGTCTTTAGAAGGGGCGTGGACAAGACCAGAGTCTTGAGTGAAAGTGCGGGCTGGGGTAGGGGGGGACCAGGGAGCTGGGGGCAGGGTGTTCCCCAGAGTTGCCAGTGGCCCACCCTCTGGTTCCAGCAGACCCAGGGTGGGAGTGCTGCCTGGGCCCTTGTGCCACGGTTGCAGCCCTTTCAGGAGCAGTGAGGAGGCTGGGGCTGGGGAGGTGGGGTTTAGGCTGGTGGGCGGGGCGCTGGGCGCGGAGGAAGCTGGGCCAGCGGGCAGGCCTGGGCGCCGGAGAGTGGTTATTTTCCATGAAGCACTGAGCTGCGGTTCGCTTCCTGCCTGCTCTGATCTGACCTCCGATAGGCCTGGCCTCTCTGCTCTCCAGCCGCCTCCACTCACTACCCTCCCCGCCAAGTTCCCAACCTCTGCCTCCAGCCCCAGCTTCCACAAATCCTTTACGGAGCGCAGGGTTCCACGCTGATCCCTGGGATGGGAATGACTAGGGTGAAGTAAGAAGGGGGAGGAGCCACTTCCTCTGCTCCTACTAAGTGCTTAGTGATTGGTTCCGTCTCCATTTGTGATGCTATATTCATTACTATTATGCCACTAAATCCCGTTTATTGAGCATTGCCCCGGGGCCTGCCAGTTAGGAGCACATGTCATGTACTGGCGCAATTATCTCGCACACCAACCAGGGAGGTCAACCATTAGTCCACATCACAGATGAGGAAACCAAAGGCCAAAGAGCTCAAGGAATGTGCCCAGGGAGCAAGGCTGGGAAGAGCGTCTTTGTCTCATTAGTTCACTGCATCCACAGGTAACCCTGTGAGGAAGTTTCCGTTACCCAGCTCTCCAAGCAAAGAGCCCGAGAGGCAGAGGAATAATCACGCAGCCGAGAGGCTCTGTGCCGAGCACTCCACAGGCATTCACCCACCTGCTACTCAGCCCATCACTCTAAGTAGGCACCAGTATTGCCCCCATTTCACAGATGAGGAAACTGAGGCTCGGACCGGTCAAGTGACTTACCCAAGATCTCCCAGAAGGTAACCGGCAGAGCTGGGATTTGAACTTCCTTCTATGTGACTGCCGTGGGACCAGCGGGGGCAGGAGAGGTTGGCCTCGAATGAGAGAGAAGCCATCCCTGCACTGCCGCATGCTTGCCGGGAGGTTGGGAGGCTCTGAACAGACAGACGGCTGGGTCTTGCCCAGCCACACCCGCTTCGAGGGCAAGTGCTCCTCACAGCCCCCGTGACTCACCCCTCTTGGGCACAGTCAGCTAGAGAGGGAGGCCCCCCAGAGTCTTGTCAGAACGCCCCCAAGATGAAGGGCCATGTGATGAGGGGGCGGGAATCACAGAAGCCAGTGTTAGGGGAAGAAAGCGCCAGTGGGCTAGCAGGGTGGGCTCCTGAGCATGACATGTCTTTATTCTTCTCCTTCCCGTCTTTCTGTGTCTTCGTGTCTCTTGAAACAGCATATAGTTGGGTTTGGGTTTAGTTTGATCCAGTCTAACAATCCTTGTCTTTTTTAAAAAAAAAAAAAATCAGCTTTACGGAAGTATGACTTACAGACAGTAAAATTTGCCCTTTTGAGGTGTACAGTTCAATGAGTTTTGATAAATGTCGTGTAACCACCACCAAAATCAAGATCGAAAACATTTCCATCACCTCCCCAAATTCCCTCAAGTCCCTTTGCGGTCAGCCACTCCCTCCAGCCCAGCCCCTGACCCCCAGAGCCCCCTGCTCTGCGCTCTGTCTTTGCTGGAATGTATTACAAATGGAACCATCCAGTGTGGACTCTTCCCCCATGTTGGTGTGTGTGTGTGTGTGTCAGCAGTCTGTCCCTTTTGATTACTGAGTAGTACGGCATTGTTTGGATACAGCGTAGTTTGTTTAGCTGTGCACCCGTTGAAGTACATCTGGGTTGTTTCCAGCTTTGGGGAGTGATGAACAGAGCTGCTCTAAACATTAACGTACAGGCTTTTGGTTGAGCGCGCTTTCGTTTCTGTAAGGTAACCACTGAGGAGTGGAATCACTGCATCATATGGGGGATTTATCTACCTTTTACCTGCAGGGTTTAGTTGATTACACTGGTGGGGGTTGCTGTATGTTTGGATTTATCTTTGTCCGCTTGTTAAGTCCTTTCTACTTGCCCTGCTTTCCAAACTTCTCTCCCCGCACTCCCGCTTTCTATCAGTGAAGGTTAGGGGCAGGAAGCAGTCCAACCGTCTTACACAAAAAGAGATCTTGTGCGGGGAGCTAGAAGCGAGCACAGCCTTTGGAGGGGCTGAGGAGCATGTTCTGAGTGGGCTTCCCAGGACACCACCACAGCACTGGCTCCCCAAGGAGCTGCTGCCTCTGCCCCCATCAGCAAGGTGCGGGAACAGGCGGCCATGGTCTACCTGCTGAGTTCAAGAAGACGCCACCATCGTCATGACCCGGGGATTGCTGCCACAAGAAACAGAGGCCAGGCACAGGGCCTCTGCTGCCGAAGCCCCACACCTCCTGGCCTTGACATCCAGCAGCAAAACAATTCCACACAGCAGAAAGACAGACAGCCTTTCCTTCAGGCTTCCAAACCTCACGTGGGTGCACCTAACTGATGAAGCCCAATCTGCTTTCCGCAGCCCGGCTGCACGCAGTCTGGACAGTAAGTACAAAGGCACATTAAAAGAAGGCGGGACTCACACACTACCGTATGTATCATAGATAAACAACAAGGACCTACTGCAGAGCACAGGGAGCTCTGCTCAGGACTCTGTAATAACCTATATGGGGCTAGAAACTAAAAGAGTGGCTATATGTATATGTATAACTGATTCACTTTGCTGTACAGCAGAAACTAACACAACATTGGAAATCAGCTATACTCCAATAAAAATTACTTTAAAAAAAGGAACTGGGGGCTTCCCTGGTGGCGCAGTGGTTAAGAATCCACCTGCCAATGCAGGGGACACGGGTTCGAGCCCTGGTCCGGGAAGATCCCACATGCCGCAGAGCAACTAAGCCCATGCACCACAACTACTGAGCCTGTGCTCTAGAGCCCGCGAGCCACAACTACTGAGCCCGCACGCCTAGAGCCCGTGCTCCGCAACAAGAGAAGCCACCGCAATGAGAAGCCCACGCACCGCAATGAAGAGTAGCCCCCGCTCGCCGCAACTAGAGAAAGCCTGCGCTCAGCAACGAAGACCCAACACAGTCAAAGATTAAATAAATAAATAAATTTATTAAAAAAAAAAACTCCTTAATTTCCTCAGGGAGATAATAGGATGAATATCCATGAGAGAAGAACGGCTGCCATAAAAAAGAACATTCAGAGAACAGACAAGAACTTCCGCAGCAGCAGCAACTCGGAAGTCAGTAGCTGGTTATTTTGCTTCTGCCTCGGATACAGAAAGTTGCAAGACAGCATCCCTACAGGATCATAGGTTCTTCTTCTTTGAAGCCTATCAGGGAGCTGAAGTTGCAACAACAACAACAAAGTCTGAAAAATGGCAAGTCCTTCCCAGGGAAAAGACCCATTGCTGCTTTTATCCTTGGCAGAAGGAGGAACTTTTAATAAAATTTTTAAACGTCGAGTATGGGATGATGTGACAGTTTGAATCCCTAGGGGCCTTAGACACACAACACAGACACACACAAGTAGCCTAACAGAAGAAGAGGCACGTCCTTTGTGCGGCACAAATGTTATTTATTATATTCCCTACTGTTCTATTACAATCAATGTCTGGCATTCAATTAAAAAAAAAGATACATGTGGAAAAGCGAGGAAATATGACCCATCATCAAAAGAAAAGTATCAATAAAACCAGACTCATAGATGGCCCAGATGTCAGAATTATCAGAGACTTTAAAATGATAACATATTTATCATAATTCCAGCATCCCCTAGGCACTTCATTGTCAAACTGCTGAAAAACAATTTTTCTTAAAACAACCTTGAAAGCAGTCAGAGAAAAAAAGACACGCTACATCCAGGGGAACAATAAGAGTGACAGCAGACTCCCAATCTAAAACCAACAGAAGCTAGAAGATAATGAAACAACACCTTCAAATGCTGAAAGGAAAAGAAAAAGTTTCAATCTGGAATTCTATATCCAGTGAAAATATCCAACAAAAATTAAGACAAAATAAAGTTGCATCCCCAGATGAGAATGAATAATTCATCTCCAGCAGACTTGCAATGAGAGAAATGCTAAAATAAATTATTTAGACGGAAGATCAATTATAGCAGACTGAAGAAAGGAATGAAAAACACCAGAAAGAGTAAATATATGACTATTTACTCTTTAAAGTAAAAATAATAACAATGGAATGTGGAGTTATCTTTTTGTATATTGTGTGTAAAAATACTTATATGACAACCAGAACACAAAGTTGGGACTGTAGCAATCGGAATACCGTTGTAACATTCTTACATTGTTTATAAAGTAGTGGCATTTGTTTCTGAAGGTAGAATGTGCTAAGCCAAAGAAACAAACGGTAATCTCTAGAGCAACAATTTTTAAAATAACACAAAAAGATTTGTAACCAAAAAGTCAATGAAGAAAAGAAAAGAAAAGAAAAAGTCAATAAAGAAGATGAAATACTGAAAAGATCCAATTTGTCCCCCTGCCAAAAACAAGGGCAGAAAAGGAGAGAAAGAAGGAAAATGGATGGAACAAATAGAAATTAAACATTGAGATGATATATTTAGACCCAAAATTATCAATAATTTTAGTAAGTATCAATGGACTAAAACTCCATTCCTGTTACTGTTGCTGCATAACAAATTGCTCCAAAATTTAGTGTTTTTAAATAGTTACAATCATTTTCTTATTGCTCATGGTTTCTGTGAGTCAAGTATACAGGAAAGGCATTCTTCAAAAAGCTAAACATAGAATGGCCATATGATCCAGTGATTCCACAGTTTTTATAAAAAAAGGATTTGGGAAGGACTCAACTGGGCAGCTCTGGCTGAAGGTCTTTTATGTGGTTGTCATTAGACGGTGGCTGGAGCTGGGGCAGCTTAGAGCTGGCTGGGCATCTCTCCATCTTCATGTCCTCTCGGAGCCTTTTCATGTGGTCTCTCCCGTAAGGGCTAGTTTGGGCCTCTTCATACCATGGCAGTCTCAGGGCAGTTGGACTGGTCAGGTGGTAGCTAAAGGCTGGAAGAGTGAGTATCCTTGCTAACGAGGCAGGAGCTGATTGCCTTTCCTGGTCTAGCCTCAGAAATCAAGTGGCATCACTTTTACCATATCATGTTGATTACAAGCAAGTCACAAGCCTGCCCAGATTATAGAGGGAGGGTTAAATCCCACCTCTTGATGGGAAAATGGCAAGGCTCCAGAAGAGCATGTGGGATGGGAGATATTGTTGGGGCTACCTTTGAAAAACACAATCTGCCACACACACCAGTTAAAAGGCAGAGACCGTCAGGCTAGATGAAATAGCTGTGTGTTATTTACAAGCATAAAGACACAGAAAGGCTGAAAGTAAAAGGACAGAAAAAGATACACCATGCAAACACTGAACATAAAAAAGCTGGTATAGCTGCATTAATGCTAGATAGAGTAGAATTCAAGACAAAGAATACTACCTGAAGTAAAGAGGAATATTTCATCCTGGAAAAAGGACAAATAATCAAGAAGATATAATCATTTTAAATATGTAAGCACCCAATAACGAAGCTCCCAAATCACGAAAGACAAACTGACAGTGCCAAAGGGCTGTAGAAATGGACAAAGCTACAAACATAGTTGGAGACGTTCCCATTCCTTTCTCAGTAATTGACAAAATAGACAGGAAAAACAATCATTAAGACCTGGAAGATTTGAACAACACTATCAACCAAAGTGACCTAACTCATATTTCTAGACTGCTACAACCAACAAGAGAATACACATTCTTCTCAAGTGCAGATGTAACGTTCACCAACATAGACAACATACTGGACAATAGAACAAGCCTCAATAAATTACAAAGGACAGAAATCAGACAAAGCAGGATTTCTGATCACAATGTAGTTGAATTAGAAATCGATAACGAAACAACATCTAGGAAACCTGACTATTTGGAAATGAAAAAATAGATGCTTCTAAGTAACACATGGATCAAAAGAGAAATCACAAGTTGAATTAGAAAATATTTTTAATTGAATAAAACTAAAGACATAAAATATCATAAATTGGGGATTCAACTAAACAAGTGACTAGAAGAAAATGTATAACATTAACTACTTATATTAGAAAAGGAGAAAGGTCCCAAATCAGTTTTGTTTTTTGCAGTTTGTTATTTCTCTTAGATTTTTTTTTTCTGTACAGGAATTAAAAGAATTTTGTAATAGTTGAATTTAGGGGCTTCCCTGGTGGTGGAGTGGAATCCGCCTGCCAATGCAGGGGACACAGGTTTGAACCCTGGTCCGCGAAGATGCCACATGCTGCGGAGCAGCTAAGCCCGTGCGCCACAACTACTGAGCCTGCACTCTAGAGCCAGTGAGCGACAACTACTGAGCCTGCACACAACTACTGAAGCCCACGCGCCTAGAGCCCGTGCTCCTCAACAAGAGAAACCACCGCAATGAGAAGCCCGCTCACCGCAACAAAGAGTAGCCCCCGCTCGCTGCAACTAGAGAAAGCCCACACGCAGCAACGACAACCCAACACAGCCAAAAATAAATAAATAAAATAAAATTTAACAACAACAAAAAATAGATGAATTTAATGAATTTAAGTGAAATAATACAGGCACAGAAAGACAAATACCGCATGATCTCACTGATAGGTAGAATCCAAAAATGTGGAACACGTAGTAACAGAGAATAGAATGGTGATTACTAAAGGCTGCGGGCCAGGGGAAATGGAAAGATGTTGGTCAAAGGGTACAAATTTCCAGTTATAAGATCAATAAGTTCTGGAGACCCAATATATAGCATGATGACTAGAGTTAATAATAATGTATATTTGAACTCAGCTAAGAGAGTAGATCTCAAGGTTCTCACCACCACCACAACCAAAAAAAAAAAAAGGTAACTAGATGGGGTGATGAATATGTCTATCAAAATATCACATCATATACCCTAAATATATACAGTTTCAATTTCTGATCATAGGTCAATAAAGCTGGGGAAGAAACCTGGAATTTATTTGTTTTTTCTTTTATAGTTTCTTGTTTTATCTATCTGCGTGTTTGTTTTACTATACTGAAGATGGCTTGTCCCCAGCAAAATAGAGAAATTCTCCTGTGTTTTCTTCTAGTACCTTTGTTCTTTCACTCCTCACATTCCAACATTTTCTCCCTCTGGAATTTCTTTTGCTATAAAGTGTGAGGTAGTGGTGATCCAATTTTATTTTTTTTCCAGATGTCTTTCCAGTTTCCCCAATACCTTTTATCGAATAATCCATCTGTTCCCAACTGATTTATAATATCATCTTTATAATAAATTTATATATATAAATCATATATAACATTTCACATATATATGTTTCTAGGTTTTTAATTTTGTTTCATTGATCTATCTGTGTACTGTTAAAAAACAAAATTCAAGCAAGTGAATTTGAGGATATAATTGGCTTTATTAGGCGATTCATGAATTGGGCAGCATCCCATCTGGCGACTAGATTAATGAAATTGATAAACCTCTAGCCTGTCTGATCAGAAAAAACGGAAAGAAGATACAAATTACCAATGTCAAAACTGAAAGAGTGGGGGGCTTCCCTGGTGGCGCAGTGGTTGAGAGTCCACCTGCCGATGCAGGGGACACGGGTTCGTGCCCCGGTCCGGGAGGATCCCACATGCCGCGGAGCGGCTGGGCCCGTGAGCCATGGCCGCTGAGCCTGCGCGTCCGGAGCCTGTGCTCTGCAACGGGAGAGGCCGCAGCAGTCAGAGGCCCGCGTACCGCAAAAAAAAAAAAAAAAAAAAAAAAAAAATGAAAGAGGGGCAATCAATACAGATCTTACAAACATTAAAAGGATATTAAGGGGGCTTCCCTAGTGGAGCAGTGGTTAAGAATCCACTGGCTAATGCAAGGGACACGGGTTCCAGCCCTGGTCCGGGAAGATCCCACATGCCACGGAGCACCTAAGCCCGTGTGCCACAACTACCGAGTCTGTGCTCTAGAGCCCGTGAGCCACAACTACTGAGCCCACGTGCCACAACTACTGAAGCCTGCACACCTAGAGCCCATGCTCCCCAACAACAGAAGCCACCGCAATGAGAAGCCCAAGCACTGCAACGAAGAGTAACCCCCACTTGCCACAACTAGAGAAAGCCTGTGCACAGCAACGAAGACCCAATGCAGCCAAAAATAAATTAATTAATTAATTTAAAAAAATAAAAGAGTATCAAGGGAATATTGTGAAACACATATGGCAATACAGGTGAAATGGACGAATTCTGTGAAAGATACACACTATCAAAGTCCATTCAGGAAGAAATAAATAACCCGAATAAACCCTATAGTTATTAAAGGAGTTGAGTTTGTAGCTAAAAACATTCTCACAAAGAATACTCCAGGCTTACATAGCTTCACTGGTGAATTCTACCAAACGTTATGGAAGAAATAACACCAATTCTACGCAAACTCTTCCAGAAAATAGAAGAGGAGGGAACACTTCCCAACTCATTTTATAAGGTAAGAATTATCCCTATATCAAAACCGAAGACATTACATGAAGAGGAAACTACAGACCAGTATCGCTCATGAATACACATGAAGTAAAAGTACTAACCAAAATTTCAGCAAATCAGGGAATTCGCTGGTGGTCCACTGGTTAGGACTCTGCTTTTACTGCTGAGGGCCGGGTTCAATCCCCGGTCAGGGAACTAAGATCCCACAAGCTGTGTGGCATGGCCAAATTAAAAAAAAAAAAAAGCAAAGCAAATCTAGCAATATATAAAAAGATAGCACATCATGACCAAATAAGGTTCCAGTTTGCTTTGACAGTTGAAAATCCGTCAATGTAATTAACCATATTAACAGAGCGACAACAAAAAAAGAGCATCACGTGATCATCTCAATAGATGCAGAAAAACATTTGATAAAATTGAACACCCACTCATGCTAAAAGCTCTCAGTAAACTGGGAATAGAGGAAGACCGCCTCAGCTTCAAAAAGGGCGTCTATGAAAAGCCCACAGTTACTATCATATTCAATGGTGACAGACTGACTGCCTTTCCCTTCTGATCAGGAACACGGCAAGGCTGTCTGCTCTCATCACTTACACTCATCATTGCACTGGAGGTCCTAGCAAGCGCGGTAAGGCAAGAAAAAGGAATAAAAGGCATATAGATTAGAAAGAAAAAAGTAAATGTCTTGATTCAGAAATGACATGATTGTCTGTGTAAGAAAAAATTCTAAGAAATCTGCAAAAACCAGTAGAACTAATAAGTGTTTAGCAAGGTTGCAGGATAAACAGTCAATATGCAAAAATCAATAGTATTTCTATATACTAGCAACAATCAGAAACTGACATTTAAAAGTACCATTTACAGGACTTCCCCGGTGGTCCAGTGGTAAAGAATCCGCCTCCCAATGCAGGGGACACGGGTTCGATCCCTGGTCGTGGAATTAAGATCCCACATGCCTTGGGGCAACTAAGCCCACACACCACAATTACTGAGCCTGCACGCCTCAACTAGAGAGCCCGCGTGCCGCAAAGTACAGAGCCCATGCACCCTGGAGCCCGTGCACCACAACTAGAGAGAAGCCCCCGCACCACAACAAAAGATCCTGCATGAAACCTGACGCAGCCAAAAATAAAAACAAACAAATAAATAAAATATTTTAAAAGTACCATTTACAATAGCATCAAAAATATCAATACTTAGGGATAGCTTAGTAACATATGTGCAAAACCTGTATACCAAAAACGACAAAATATTGCTGAGAGAAATGAAAGAAACTTAAATAAACGGAAAGAAACACCACAGTCATGTGTCGAAAGACTCATTATCGTTACGATGCCAATTCTCCCCAGATTTATCTACAGATTCAATGTAATAGCAATTAAAATCCTGGCAGGCTTTTTTTTTTTTTTCGTAGAAACAGACAAGCTGATTTTAAAATTTATGTGGAAATGCAAATTACCTAGACTAGCCGAAATGATTTTGAGAAAGGACAAAGTTGACGGATTTATGCTATCTGATTTCAAGACTTACTATAGGGAATTTCCTGGCGGTCCAGTGGCTAGGACTCCACGCTTTCACTGCAGGGGGCCCGTGTTTGATCCGTGGTCGGGGAACTAAGATCCCACAAGCCGCGAGGTGTAGCCAAAAAAAAAAAAAACAAAAAAACTTACTATAACTCTAGAGTAAGCAAGACAGTGTAGCCTTGGTATAAGGTATAAGGACAGGCATAGAGATCAAGGAACAAAATTGAGAGTCCAGAAACAGACCCACACACATATGATCAATTTTCAGGAAAGGTGCAAGTAATTCAAGGTGAAAAGGACAGTCTTCTCAAGCAATGGTCCTGGAACACCTGGTATCCACACACAAAAGAAGGAACCCAGGCTTTTACCTCATACTATGCACAAGATTTAACTCGAAATGAATCACAGACCTAAATGTAAGAGCTAGAAATATAAACCTTCTAGAAGAAATCAAAGGAGAATATGTTTGTGACAGTGCATTAGGCAAAGACTTTTTAGATAGGACGCAAAAAAAACACAAACCATGAGAGAAAAAAATGGACAAAATTAGACTTTCCAAACTTAAAACGTTTGCTACAGGGTGGGAGAAAATATTTGCAAAACCATTCTGTTTGAGGATGTGTATCTAAAATATAATCAAAATGAAAAAAAGAAAAAAACTCTTACAACTCAATAATTGAGAAAACTTTAAAAAATTGCCCGAGATTGGACTAGGTACTTCACCGAAGAATATAGACAACTGGCAAATAAGTATATCATCAGTCAAAAGAAAGGTTAAAATGAAAGGGGCTTAAAAAAAAAATGACAGACTGACCACAGCGAGTGCCGGCGAAGATGCAGAGCACGTGGAACTGTGCTGCTGGGAAGGCAAACTGATCTGAGGCGTGTGGAAAACAACCTGCCGGTTTCTTACCACCTGAAACATATTTATCATAGGCTGCCCACTGGAGACGTTAAAGCACACAAGAGTTTGCACTCAGAGTCGCCTCATTCATGAGAGCCCCAAACGGGAAACAACCCACGTGTCCATCGGCCGGTAATGGAATAAACTGTCTGTGGGCCATCCAGACAACGGAATGCTGCTTAGCAAGAAAAAGGAACAAAGTCCTGATACAAACAGCCAAAGAGATGAACTCAAAGTCATCCTGCCGAGTGAGACAAGCCAGATACGAAATACTGCACACGCTACGATGCTATTTATATAAAATTCGAGGGAAGGCAAATCTATAGCGATAGGAAAATCATGGCTGTCAGGCTCCAGGTGGGGGAAGGAGATTGCAAAGGGCCACGAGGGAACTTTCCGCAGTGATGCAAACATTCTATATCATGATTATGGTGGTGCTTACACAACTGTGTGTGTCAAATCTCATGAAGCAAGTTGTGAATTTTACTGTACGCTAATCATCCCTCAATAAAACAGATTTTACACGGTCATTCCTGGGGAATTCCCTGGTGGTCCTTGTTAGGACTCGGCGCTTTCACTGCCACGGGCGCGGGTTCCATCACTGGTTGGGGAACTAAGATCCCGCAAACTGAGGCGTGGCCTCAATAAATAAACAAAAACGAAAGTCAGGGGACTTCCCTGGTGGCGCAGTGGTTAAGAATCCGCCTGCCAATGCAGGGGACACGGGTTCGCGCCCTGGTCGGGGAAGATCCCACAGGCCGTGGAGCAATGAAGTCCGTGCACCACAACTACTGAGCCTGCGCTCTAGAGCCCGCGAGCCACAACTACTGAAGCCTGCGCGCCTGGAGCCCATGCTCCACAACAAGAGAAGCCACCGCAATGAGAAGCCCGAGCACTGCAACGAACAGTAGCCCCTGCTCGCCACAACTAGAGAAAGCCCGTGCGCAGCAATGAAGACCCAACACAGCCAAAAATTAATTAATTAATTAATTTTAAAAAAAGTCATTCAGGACAAGGAGAGACATCACAGTCTGCAGAGCCCTAATCCATCGAGTACCACTCTTGTGCCTCCCCCAGCATGCAAACAGGCCTCGTCCCATTTTTAAAATTACTGTTCACTCTAATTCAGACCTCAGGTGAGTCGCCACGCTGTCTTTCTGTCGTCTTTGGTCCACTTGACTCCCAGTACACACTCGCACGCAGGCACACACGCGTGGTTTGATTCAATATATCTTTGCCCCGTTGGAGCTCTTTCACCTCCTAGGCCTCGCCTCCTCGCCCTGCTCTCCCCTGTCATTCCATTTCACTCGCTGTGAGCTCACTCAGTCCTCCCTCTGCCACCGTCTGCAAAGCCCACCCCACAGGTGGGATGCCCAGTTAGGGCACCTCTCTCCATCCTTGTGTGCAAGGAAAGTTGCCTGCCGCATCGGTAAGCCCCACGCTGTGCACGCTGAGGGGATTCAGGATGGAGAAAACAGGATGCTGGCCCCAGACGGCTGAGGCACAGATCAAAGGAATGATCTCAATGAGCATCAGACCCTTGCCTCTTCCCATACCTGGAAGAGTGCTGGATTCAGTCACTTGAAATGCCCAGTTTTCTTTAACTGACAGTAATCTTTTGATGTTCTCACTACCCTGGCTCCCCCCTTACCTCCTCAGAGCTGTCCCTCAGAGCTCTCTGAGAGGCTGTCCCCCGGACTGGAATCCTCAGGAAGTCCACCGAATAATACATAATCCTCAAGTTTTCGGGTGTGCATTTTTTTCTTTTTCTTTTTTTATATTTATTTTATTTATTTATTTGGCTGCATTGGGTCTTAGTTGTGGCAGGCGGGATCTTTGTTGCGGCACGCAGGCTCCAGAGCACGCGAGCTCAGCAGTTGTGGCTCGTGGGCTCAGTAGTTTTGGCTCGCGGGCTCCAGAGCGCAGGCTCAGTAGTTGTGGTGCACGGGCTTAGTTGCTCCACGGCATGTGGGATCTTCCCGGACCAGGGCTCGAACCCGTGTCCCCTGCGTTGGAAGGCGGATTCTTAACCACTGGACCACCGGGGAAGTCCCTCAGGTGTGCATTTTTTTCCAGTTGACACCAGGCATGGCCTTCCAGCGGCTTTGCTCGCGTCCTTCCTTCCCGTAGGGCACCTGTCTCCCCTCCCAACCTCGGGAACCTCTGCTCTCCTGGTTTTCTCCTGGCTTTTTCGTCACTCTTTCTTCGTGTCCCTGGCTGGCTCCTCTTTCTCTTTCATCCCTGAAATAGCCTTCAAGTGTCCCCTCCAAGGCCTGTGCCTTCCCCCTCCACCCCCCAGACACACACCCCTGGGGGGTAGGGCCGCTTCGCCTGTTGAGCAAATGGTCCTGGTTCCTGAGAGCCAGTGGTAGAGCAAAACAGACAGATCCAGGTCCCACAGTTCTGACCCACTGCCCTGGCGCCGGGCACCTGGGATGGTCAGTGCCCCCACCCCCTCTGCTCAGACACTGGGCTGGGGGAGCTCGGGGCCCACTCCTCGGCCACACACAGAACCTTTCTGCAAAGGCAGTCCTACAGGGAGACGGTACTGGGCAGGGCAGAGGGGGCTGCGCCGGGGGAGGGGGGGAGGGTGTCTGTTCACTTCTGCCCGGGGCCTGAGGCCACCTGAGGCCAACTGGCCGCTCCATGGCCAAGTCCTCCTTGGTAGCTGGGGCTGGGGTGGCCTGGGGTGTCTCCATCTGACCAGCTCTTTGCCGCCCGCAGCGGGACTCGGCCCAGCCTCTCAGCTGGCGCAGCGCCGGCAGGTGCACCAGGGGCTCCTGAGTCGGGCTGTCAGCCAGGTAGCCAGACTCTCCGGGCACACCGGCTGGCCTCAGGGGCTCTTCGTTCCTCCCAGAGGTCCCAGCACTTGTTTCCCTTTACATCCAGGCCTTGGTGTGGACACAAAGCCCTCCCGTTCCTTCTTGGAGCCGAGAGAAAGTCGCAGCGAAGGGCCTTCCCCCAGACTTTTCCCTGGACTCGACAGTGGGAAATAAGGAGCACAGGGCGCAGAGGTGTCCCCAAGCCCTGCGCCAGCTCTCTGCCGGGACCAGCTCTCTGCATGACCTCGTTTGGGGCTGGGCAGAGAACCCCATAAGGAGGTGATGGCCCATTTACCCCAGAAGGCTGGCACTGCTTCCAGAGCTGCCCGAGACGCAGTGAGCAAAAAAAGGCACTTCCACACCTGCCGGCTTAAGTCTCTGCCCATCCTATCGCCATGGCTCAACTTTCAATTGTTGGATTCCCATTTTACAGAGGGGGAAGCTGAGTCACAGAGAGCTGGCCACAGCCTGTCCAAGGTCCCACAGTGGAGGAGTGGCCAAGTGGGGACATGCGCTCCTCTGCAGGCGCCTCAGTTCCCCAGGGCAGACGAGGAAGGTGTCATCTCACCGGCGAGTCTGGGAGGGTCTTGGGGACCGGGCAGCGAGAGGCACATGGGGAAGGGGGCACAAGGAAACAAGTGGCCGGGAACGCCATTTTCTACCCTTTTCGTTGATCTGGATGGCAGCGGAAAAGTCCTTTCTATGCTCCTGGGTTAGTCATGGTTGTGTGGTTACAGGGAGAGTGAGGATGTTCTGGTTCCTAGCAGGTGTGGCTGATGTGTTCAGATGTGGGGTGTTGGTATTCTACAACCGACTTCCAAATGGTTTAGCAAAAACCATTACAAATACGCACACATACCGTGGGGGTGTGGTGTGGAGCGTGTGTGTGTGTGTGTGTGTGTGTGTGTGTGTGTGTGTGTGTGTGTGTGTGTGTGTGTGTGTACTGCGCGCCGTGTGAGTACTGGGCGTGAAGCGCATGTGGTGCAGTGTGTGTGCGTGTGCGCTGTGTGGGTGTGGGGTGTAGGGGGGCTGGGTGGGCCCCCACCCTGATGACCCCTACTGGCGCCGCCAGACTCTGGCCGCGAAGAGGACGCCTGGCCTTGGCTGTACTTGAGCCCCTGGTCTGTGAGAGGCTGCTTTGGTCCCTAGCCTCGCAGGTCAACAGAGAGGAGGGACAAATAGGAAGAAAGGGCCAATCTCAGCCTGGAGCCGGGCTCTGGGCCGCATGCAGGCCACTGCCTTGGGCTGGGCTGGGCCGGCCTGGGCTGAGGGAGGCCAGGGCCGGTGGCAGGAGCTGGGGTGGGGGTGGGGAGAGCCTGGGATGGGGAAAAGGATGGGCTGGAGAGGAGAGGAGGGAGGGAGGGCACAGGAGCGCGCGCGCGCGCGGCGTATGTGGGGGGAGGGGAGAGAGGAGCTGGAATATGCGTCAGTGCAGAAGCTCTGAGCCCCCTTCTCCTAGGACAGGTGTGGGAGGAGGAAAAGCGTGGAGGTGTCCCGGGCTCCCACAGTCTGGGGAGGAAGCTGGATCTCTCGGGGACACCTTCAGCCCCAGCTTGACCCCGCCCCCCCCCTTCCCGTCCCTCATCTCCTGCGGCCTAATTGAGGAGCGGGTGGGGCCTTCGCAGGCTGGGGAGAAGCCCTCCTTCTGCCTAGTGGGGACCTCGGGAGAGCCTCGCCCAGGCCCGGAGAGGGGCAGAAGGAGCCTGGCTTGGGAAAGGGGGGGGTCAAGCTTCGCCACGAGAAAGCTGTGTGACGCTGAGCCGGGCCCACCCATCTCCGGTCGCAGTTTCCCCACTTATAGACACGCTGAACTAAGTCATCGCCCAGAGCTCCGCAGCCCCACGAGTTAATAAAGGGGGCCCTGCGGAAGTGGGGGCAGGCACGGGTGGTGGCAGATAGCCGGCTGCAGCTAAGCCAAGCTCTGGAGGGCTCGGCTCCCCCTTGGCGGGGAGAACGGAGTCCTGGGATGGCTGTCGCCAGGAAGGGAAGCAGAGGCGGCCAGGAGCCTGCTTCCCTGTGCCAGAGGCGGGAGGCTCATGGGGGAGGGGGAGGAAGTCCCCTCCTGAGCAGGTCACTCCCAGAGGCCTGGTTGGGGCGGGGCAGGCGATGGAGCGCTGATCTGAGCTCCTGGGCCACCTTTGCGCCCGCTGCCGCTCAGCTGCCCAGGAGCCCGGGAGCCCGGCCAGGTAAGGGGCTACACGGGGGCATACCAGCCCTCCCACCGTGTCCCCAGCCCTCCGATGGCCACCTCTCTTGGCCTCTGTCAGGGCGGGGGGGGGGGTCTATCTGTCTGCCTCGCTTCTTGTGGGCCGCCTAGGTAGGTCATAGGCTTGGTTCGTCCATCTGTCTGACTGTCCCTCTCTCCAGCTTCCCCTGCCTAGTCCTGGGAGGAGTGTAGCAGGGCTCCGAGGTCGATGTCTCTCAGGGGCCAGACCTCACCAACCCTGGTTAGGCTAAGGATGTACCCCCAGTGCCCGATCACTGGAACACACACACTCACGCATGCGCGCGCGCACACACACACATGCACGCGCACGCACACACCCCCACCCCACCACCCCGGCAGCTCTCTAAGGACCCCTATCCGGAGACTCTGGGCAGCCAGGCTGGCCCCTCTGGTGGGAGGCTGAGCTCGCCACCCCGTCTCCTCCAGGCGCTCAGGACTCCTGCCCGCCCCACCATGGTCATGGCGTCCACCACGTCGGGTAAGGTCCCAGCCACTGTCCCTACCCATCCCCCCACCCTTTCCTCCACTGGGATGAGCCAGGTGGGCCGGGCGGGGTTGGATGAAGCCAAGAAGCCCCTTTCAGAGACCTCCTTCACCCACTTCTCCGGGCTGCTGGTGCGGGGAGGGGAGCGCATGGCCCTATGTATTCGCTTGGGCTGGGGCTGCCCTTCCCTCCCCACCACATGCGGATCCAGGAAGTGGGAGGCTGGAGGGAAGCAGAAGGCCACCAGCTCTGCCTGACCAGCGGGAAGCTCCCTGGGCTCGGTTCCCCTGCAGAGCACACTCCCTAACTCAGGCCTCTCCCCCCACCGCTGCCCAGCTGTGCCCCGGCCCCTCTCCCAACCTACGCCGCCCGGCAACGGCAGCAAGGAGGAGCCGCTGGACGCCCGGGACCCGCTGCTAGCCCAGGCGGAGCTGGCCCTGCTCTCCACAGTCTTCGTGGCTGTGGCCCTGAGCAACGGCTTGGTGCTGGGTGCCCTAGTGCGGCGGGGCCGGCGGGGCCGCTGGGCGCCCATGCACGTCTTCATCGGCCACTTGTGCCTGGCCGACCTGGCTGTGGCTCTGTTCCAAGTGCTGCCCCAGCTGGCCTGGGACGCCACCGACCGCTTCCGTGGGCCCGATGCCCTGTGCCGGGCTGTCAAGTACCTGCAGATGGTGGGCATGTATGCCTCCTCCTACATGATCCTGGCCATGACGCTGGACCGCCACCGCGCCATCTGCCGCCCCATGCTGGCACACCGCCATGGAGGCGGAGCTCGCTGGAACCGGCCGGTGCTGGTGGCCTGGGCCTTCTCGCTTCTCCTCAGCCTGCCCCAGCTCTTCATCTTCGCCCAGCGTGACGTGGGAGACGGCAGCGGTGTCCTCGACTGCTGGGCCCGCTTTGCTGAGCCCTGGGGCCTCCGCGCCTACGTCACCTGGATCGCCCTGATGGTGTTCGTGGCACCTGCCCTGGGCATTGCCGCCTGCCAGGTGCTCATCTTTCGGGAGATTCACGCCAGCCTGGCGCCAGGGCCTGCAGAGAGGGCCGGGGGGCGCCGCGGAGGGCGCCGGACGGGCAGTCCCAGCGAGGGAGCCCGGGTGTCGGCGGCCATGGCCAAGACCGTGAGGATGACGCTGGTGATCGTGATAGTGTACGTGCTGTGCTGGGCGCCCTTCTTCCTCGTGCAGCTGTGGGCAGCGTGGGACCCGGAGGCACCTCGGGAAGGTGTGTGGCCGTGGCTCGAGCCGTGGGGGCCGCTCAGGCTTGGCTGCACACACACCTTGGCCCCTCCCCTCCCCAGCCGTGGGCTCCCGAGCGGACGCGAGCTGATGTGCACTGCTAGCCGCTGGGTGGCACGTGGGTCGCGGCCTTCCCTGGGCACCCTCATCCCCAGCCCAGACCCCTGCACCACACAGGGCCCCCCTTCGTGCTGCTCATGTTGCTGGCCAGCCTCAACAGCTGTACCAACCCCTGGATCTACGCTTCCTTCAGCCGCAGCGTCTCCTCCGAGCTGCGAAGCCTGCTCTGCTGCGCCTGGACGCGCGCCCCGCCCGGCCTGGGGCCCCACGAGGAGTCCTGTGCCACGGCCAGCTCCTTCCTGGCCAGGGACACCTCCTCCTGAGAAACGAGGGGCGCCTTCCTTCCAGAGGCTCCACGAAGCTCAGCCGCCTGCCCGGGGACAGGCTCCGCGATCGCGCGTAGGGAGGGGCTGCGGCGGTGGGCTGCAGGGTCCGGGGCCGGCGCATGGCTTCCACCCCAACCAGTGCCTGCCCTGCCGGCTGACGGAGGTCCCGGGAGCGGGGGGTGGGGGGTGGGGGCCCAGGAGGAAGAAAGGGGTGGGGCCGGGGGCCTTCCTTTCCCCGCCTCTCTAGTCCCCCTCTGCCCTCCCTTCTGACTCTCCCCGTCATAAAAGTTCCAGCTCATTTCCCACCTGGCGAGTCTCCTTGGATCAGGGTAACGGTGGGCGCGGGGGCAGCGCGGAAAGATTCTCAGAGCCCTCCCGCACCCAGACACGTGAGCGGCTCTAGAACCCGCCACGCAGGCCTTCAAAGGCAGCCCTGTGCCAAGGAACCCCCCGCAGAAGCTGTTCCCAACCTGCCATCTTTGGGGTGCCAGGAGGCTGGCCCTGTACCCACCTTCCCAGCCCCACCGAGACAGAGAACTGGCTCGCGTCGGGGAGTCAATGCACAGGCCTTTATGAATGGCCGCCAACACCAGGCTGGCACCCTCGGCTGAGCAAGGGCACCGGGCACCCGACAACCAGCGACAAGCCCTCACGGCCAGCTGCCCCCAGCCTCCCTCCTCGGCTGCCTCCCAGAGGGGCCTGAGCCAGGGCGGGGGAGGCAGGGGTGAGCTGGGGTGGCCTCGTCCTCCTCTCTGCAGACGGTCACGAGCAAGCATGCTGCACAGGACCAGGGAGAAGCAAAGGGCCTGGGGAGCCCGGCCGGTCTCCCCCGTGGCCGCCTGGGGCGGGGCGGGGCCTGCAGAGGAACCGGTAGCACCTCAGTGCGGCTTGAGGGGTGAGTCCAGGTCCTGGGGCTGGGAGGCCAAGAGTGAGGCTGGGGCCCCAGGGCCACGGGAGAAGCCTTTGGTCTTGCCGGGGCGGCCGCAGGCCACGGTCTTCAGGCTGCGGGGCCCAGGGCCAGGGGAGATGGTGGACGCCGGCCCGAGGCCCTGACGGACGGCGGTCTTCCCCAAGAGCTCCTTAAACACAGAGTCCATGGTCTGCGCCACGGCCTGGCGGGGAGGAGAGGAAGGCAGGGCGTCGGTGCGAGCGGCCTCCACCTGGCCAGCCAGTCCCCCACCCCCAGGTCAGTGGCGCCAGCTGACCCAGGAGCGAGGCCCTCCTACCCTCCGCTGCCCAAACTCCTCCATCCCCTGAAACAAAGTCCTCGGCCACCGCCTGTCCCCAGGCCCCTCCCCTCCGTGGGCCCCGCAGCTGTCGCCCCTCCCTTGCCCGGTTTCGCTCCTGCCACTTTTGGTGTGGCGGTCACCGTCTCCTCCGGGGACAGCAATCCTCAGTCCAGCCCTGAAATGGGAGCCCCTCTGGCTGGGCCCCGGGTCCCCCTCCTCTTCCCACTCTCTCCCTGGCTGAGATCACAGCCACCATCCCCTGGCTTCGGGGGCCACCAGCGTGCCTGGACCTCCAGGGCCAGTGGTCCCCTGCAGCCCAGGGAGGAGGGGCTGAAATGCCCCTGGAGAGACGTGCACATCCTAACCACCCCCCACCCTGCACTGGGCTGGGACCCTGTGTGGAAATAGGGCCTTTGCAGATATAAGTTTAGGATCTGGAGATGGGGAGACGATCCTGGGTTATCTGGGCAGACCCCAGATGTAGTGATAAGTGCTCACACGGTTCCCGGGGCTCAGCCCGGCGGTGCCCACTGGGAGCCCACAGTGGGGTGCGCTGGGCCCAGAGGGGAGCCGGGTGTCCCCAGGCTGCACCCCTGGCCCCGGCCGCATCCGGCACCCGCTCTCTCCCCCTGCAAGAACTACGACCCCGCCTGGCTCCCCAGTCAGCCACCTCCCTCAGCCTCTTGTCCACCTGCCCCTTTCATCCTCCCTGGCTCGCCAAGCGCCTGCCACATCACCACCTTTCACCTAGTCTGGCTCTAGATGCCAGCCTTGAAGCCTGTCCCACTCACTGCGTCCCACTCAGGAACCGAACATGAAGCCCAAATGTGAGAGCCCCAGGTCCCCTTCCCTTCTACCCTGCCTCCAGGCCCGTCCCTCCCCACTGCACTCACACCCTTGCCGGCCTGCCCCTCCCTAGGCTGGGCTCCACCGGCTGGTCTGAGGTCAGGAAGGTCAGACTTGAACCTTGGGAGGGAAGAGTCCGGTTCATAAGGGGAAGCAGAGACCCATCCCTGAGAGGTGCCCCCCACTTGCCACACGGCCATTCCCAGCTCTCACCTTATCCACCTCCACATGTCGCTCCGGGGATGCTGGGACCAAGCAGCGCCGTCTGTGCCCAGAGGGGCCCCCGGGTGTGCCGAGAGGGGCCTCGGGTTGGGTGCACGGCTCTGGCCTGCAGGGCATAGACAGTGGGCCTGGCGGGGGCCCTGGGGAGGCTTCTCCCAGTCCAGGGTGTGGCCAAGGGAAAGGGAACAGTGAGGCCGGTCCCTCTCCACCTCCTCCAGCCTGGGGTGGGCGGGCAGGGCCCCCGGAAGCAGTCTTCCCCTTGCTCACCTCTGGACAAACTCCATGGCCGGGAGGGCCTCTGGGCTGCTCACCAGCTCCCCGGCGGCCGGCAGCCCCTGGCCCACAGCAAGCTTCTCTGCCCTGGCGCCAGAGAGGCAAGACCGCCTGTTAGAACGCTCATTCTGGGCTTGGGGTCTGGGGGCCAGAGGGCTCAGCGCTGGCCAGAAGTGGTCAGAAAGGCGCACTCTGGGCCACCCCGGGCCTACGGAAGCGGGGACTCGGGGCGGGGGAAGGGCCAGAAGCCCGGGTGAAAGGAGAGCCTCCCAGGAAGGGCCCCAACTTCACTCACTCACCCCGCCGGCAACGTGATGTACTTATGGGGGATGAGTCCCCGGGCCCCGGCGTGCTCGCCCCGCCACCAGTCGCCTGAGGCCCGCTCGTGCAGCCGCAGCACGTCCCCCCGCTGGAAGGTCAGCTCCTGGGCCGTGCGGCCCGTGTAGGCAAAGCAGGCCACGGCCTCCACAACCCCCTCCGGGTCTAGGGAAAAGAGGGGACCCCAGTGTGGGGGAGGGGTGGAGTGGGCATCCAGGGCGGGGACAGGGTGGGGCACTCCTTCCCGCCCCCCTCACCGTCCTCCGGGGCCAGGCTCCCAGCCTCTGGCTCTGGCTCCGGCTCCGGCTCCGGCTCGTTCTCCCCCGCCGGGCCCTCCAGCTGGGCATCCCTGCAGTGCAGAGCAGAGCAAGGCGGATGAGCGCACGAGGGATCGCCCGTCTGCCGGACCTCCCTCCCGGCAGCACGAAGAGCCTACCCCAGGCAGCTGGCAGAAGGCGGCGCCATGCACTTCTCATAGACAGGGCCGGGCAGCTGGGCCAGGGGCGGGAAGACCCGCGAGGGCTGCACAATGACCGTCTGCACCAGCTGGTTCACCCGGCCCTGCAAGGCCACCGGGTCCTGCCCGGCGGGTACGGGCAGCAGCGTCGGCCCGAAGCACACGGCCAGGTTGTAGGCATCCATCATGTTCTCATCGCTGTACTGGGCCAGGCTGGGGGCACAGGTGGGTCACAGGCAGGGAGTTCTCGGCCCGGTGTCCCCTCACCCCCACTAGCAGCTGGCTAGAGCCACCCCTGAGCCGCCCTCGCCCCCCCTCCCCCCGCGCCGAGAGGTACTCACTGGTTGAGGAAGGCGAAGAGGTAGCGCAGGACCACGAGCACCGGTGCGGGCAGCCGGGCCAGGAGGCGGCTCACATGCTCCACCCACTCCGCCGCGGCCTCCGCTTCTGCGGCCGAGGCCAGTGCCCCGGAGAGAAGGCGTGAGCGCAGCCGTGGAGGCCAGCGGGGAGGGCCCCCCCCCCCCCAGGGCCCGCCTCAGACCCCCGCCTCACCCGCAGAAGCCAGCAGCTCCCTGAACAGCTCCGGGGGGAATATCGGAGGCTGCAGGCTCCGGAAGTAGAGCTTCAGCACACCTGCCACCGAGTCCAGGTCATGGGCGGTGCAGCCCTCCACCAGTGGGTCCTCTCCTGAGGGCGACACGGTGGCGCAGGGGGCGAGAAGGCGGATGGCACTGGCTCTTCCACCCACCCCCATCCTCACCCCCGGCCCCGCCGGTCCCCACCTCTCTCAAAAGCGTCACGGATCTCCGAGACCCGGGGCTGGGCGCCCGACACCCGGAAGATGCCCTCGTGCTGCAGGCCTGCGGGAGGACGGAGAGCCGGTGGGCGCAGGATCGGGTGCCAGGCCAGCGGCAGGAGGGCCCAGGTCTTACTCACCGTTGAGGTTAATGAAGCGGATGCAGCTCTCCACCACCAGGGGCACGGACTGGCCGGAGCTCTGGGGACAGGGACAGAGAGGGTGTTCCCTCCACTGTGGACACAGCACGTCCTGCCTCACCACTCACTCGCTTTTATTTTCTCTTAATGCGTTATGCGGTCAGCAGTAAGGCCTGCGAGATGCATGCCCAGGTGTCCGACATCCCTGGTGCCGTCTCGGGCCACGCCTTACGTTTTACCTGCTAACTGTTTATTGCTGGCATGTGGAAATGCCATCGAACTCCGTATGTCGACCTCGAATCAAGTAACATCGTGAAACCCAAAATTTGTTCACTTAAATAATCTGTTGATTCTTTTGAACCGTGACATACAGAATCACATCCTGCAAATAACAGTGTGATTTCTTCTTTTCTGATCCTTCTTGCTTCCCTTACTTCCTCTCTCGTAACCCAGAAGTGGGGCCCGTGGACACTCTTGCTTCTGTTAACTCAACTCCTCAGCCCTAAAATCGCTGCCACCCGAGGCTTTCCGTTACTAGTTAGGGACGTGCCCTCTGACCAGTGCAGGCCCGACAAAGGCCCACCCAGGAGGAGACCGGTGGCCGGGGCGGAGGTTACTGGGTTCACAGGCAGCCCCCGGGGCTGGAGGGAGAGCAGAAGCGGGGAGGGGCCCGCACTTGGTTGGCGGGTGACACAAAGCAAGTACCTGGATAAACTTCTCCATGTCTCCCCCAAAGAGCTTCTGGTTATACTGGGAGCTGGGGCGGGGAAGGCGGCTCTTCTGGAGTTTTCTCTGTGTGTACTGGGTCCTGTCGTGAACAGGAGCTGGCTCTGAGGGGAGTGGGTGTGGAGACTAGGCTGCCCCGACACCCTGGCCCAGCCAAACAGCATGCTGGAGCTCGCGAGCTATTCCAGAACCCACTGGGCAAAGTGGGAAACAGGCCACCGAAGGACGAGCAACAGAGCCGGGTCCCAAAGAGAGGGGCGGTGGGGACCCCACAGCTCCTCGGGACGAGCTGGTCCTTCACGAAGGACTCACCGAGACACCTCCCGCTCTTCCTTGTCACCTGGGGAGGAGAAAACGTTGGTGTGTCTCTCGGGCTGGGAGGTTCCTCAACACCCCGCAGAGGGAGAGGGCACCTGAAGGCCCAGGGCGGTCACAGGACAAAAGGCGGGATAGGGGCCGGGATCCTCGCTGGCTTATCCCCTGCGTGCCAAGCACCCTCCCTGGGTGGAGAGCACGTGGGCCGGGTGGAGGACCCAGGAGGAGAGCCAAGCTGCGGCCGCTCCCGGCCCTGGGGGTGGCGAGGCAGGGGCTCAGGGGGCCAGGAGCGGGGCCCACCTCGCTGAATGGCCTCCTGCAGCTTCTCATGCTTGGCCTGCAGCTTGGCGAGGATGCTCCGTCCACTCAGGTACTCCTGGAGTTTCTAGGAAGCCCCAGGAAGAGTCCAAGGCTTTAGTCCTAGCTCTGGGCCTCCCCGGCCCCCCGCCCTCCTGGCCCCGCCTCCCCACCGTGATGTAGAAGGTCTCGGTCTCCTGCTGCTGCCCCCGCCTCCGGCTGGCCTGCCGAACCCCTGGGTCCGAGCTGGTGGACTTGAGGGACTCGGTGGAGGGGCTGGCCTGGAAGGACTCGAGCATGTCCCCATCTTCCGACGCCACCACCTCCAGCAGGGCCTGCAGGGTGGCCTTCAGCGTCTTGTTTACCTGGGGAAGAAGTGGGGACAGGTGAGGGACAGGGAGTCCAAGTCAGAAGGCAGGGGGAGGGCAGGCCGGGTCACCCATACCTCCTCTGTCTCGATGGTTTGTCGGTCCAGGCGGCTCCGGATATTGTAGGCTCTGGGCAGAATCTCGTCCCGCAGCTCCATCTCAACCCGGATCTCAGCCACCTGCAGAGGGCAGCATCCAGGCGGCTGAGGGCCACGCCCGAGACGCAGGGTGGGGCTGGGCAGCAGGCACCGAGGTCTCTGGGGCCCATTTTCGCTGCCTTGGCCGCCGATGCACAGGCTCACCAGCCTTGACGCTGCGTACAGCCAGATCTGAAGCGTGGCAAGGACACCTTCCCAAGGGGAAGGCGCACACCCGCACGCATAGAGACTTGCGCACGGACGTTCCCCGCAGCGCTACTCCTCACAGCCCAAAGGAAGAAGCAACCCAAGCGTCCAGCAGCTGATGAAAAGACAAGCAAAGTGCGGTCTCTCCATACAATGGAACGTTATTCAGCCACAAAGAGGGAGGAAATTCTCACACATGCTTCAACATGGGTGAACCCTGAGGACGTTATCCTCAGTGAAACAAGCCTTTTGTCACAAAAGGACAAATAGGACATGATTCTACTTGTATGAGGCGCCTGGAGTAGCCAGATTCCTAGAGACAGAGAGTAGATGCTGGGGGCCATGGGCTGGGGCGGGGGGAGTTAGTGTCTAATGGGGACAGATTTTCCATTGGGGAAGATGAAAAAGTTCTGGGGAACGGACGGTGGTGATGGCTGCACAACAACGTGAAGGTGTTTCATGCCACTGAACCGTGCACTTAAAACGGACAAAACGGTGAGTCTTATGTGTATTTTACCACGATTATAAAATTTCTATCCAGGCCCTAGAAAACACTGACATTAGAAGACCCACCCCCTCAAGCCCACATAATGGGCAGAAAACCAGAAATTGACTCTCTGGAAAGGATAAATCAGAGGGGTTCTGGACTCAGGGACACTAGTCACTGCTGAGGAAGGGGACGAAAGTCCCTACTGATGAGAGAGAACACAGCAGCCGCCGCCATCTGGGGCTGGCCAGGAGCTCAGAGCTGTGCCTCAGTGTGGGCCTGTTGGACATAAGGAATGTCACAGAGCATCAACGTCAGACAAAGCCACTGTGGCCATGACGGCTGAAGATAAAAAAAAGTCATCAGCGTGTCTGAGCACAGACCAAAGCAAAAACCTTGTCCAAGGCACAAAAATGAGCAAACCTCCGCGCGTCCCAGCTAGTGTGAGGGACGGTTCCTTCCTCACTGATGACAGCTCTAGCCTCCCTTTAGCCACCCCTGCCCCGTCTTCTCAATAAGATTTATTAAGACACCCTGTCAGAGTTACCCCTGTTTCCTGACAGCATCCAAGCCAGTGCCAGGCCCCTCCCCCAAGTCCCCTAACCCTTGCCCAAGTCCTCGGAGTCCTTTCTAGCACCCTCTTACCGAGACACCCCCAGCTCCCCGTGATGTGGGTGTCCCTCACAGCAATGATCGGAGTCCCTGCCCAGCCACCCTGGGGGGAAACCCACTGCTGCCAAGCTCTGCTCACACACATCAGATACATAAGGCACCTCTCTTCAGTGCCTCCTCTGAAATATGAACTGACGGCCAAGAACCGGCAGCCATTTGAGGGAGAGCGCTAACGTGGAAGACATTGGTCAAAGCAAGCAAACAGTGAAAAGGCAGGGAACCGGGGGAAAATGTCAAGAAAAGGAATGAACATTTCAGAAAGATTTGAGAAGGTATTGTATCCATGAAACAAGAAGAAAGGGCTGTTTTAAATAGGAATTTGGAAAACAAACCCAAACTCTTAAAAACAAAAAAATATGAAAGTAAATTAAAAAAAATTTCAACAAGGGGCAGGAAGAAATAGTCGAAAAAATATCTAAGAAAGCAGAATGAAAAGGTATAGCGATGAGAAATAGGAAAGATAAAAGATAAGGAAATCAGGGCTTCCCTGGTGGTGCAGTAGTTGAGAATCTGCCTGCCAATGCAGGGGAAACGGGTTCGAGCCCTAGTCCAGGAAGATCCCACATGCCGCGGAGCAGCTAAGCCCGTGCACCACAACTACTGAGCCTGCGCTCTAGAGCCGGCGAGCCACAACTACTGAGCCCGCGTGCTGCAACTACTGAAGCCCACGCGCCTACGGCCCGTGCTCCTCAGCAAGAAAAGCCACCACAATGAGAAGCCCGCGCACCTCAACAAAGAGTAGCCCCCGCTCGCCGCACCTAGAGAAAGTCCGCGCGCAGCAACGAAGACCCAACGCAGCCAAAAATAAATAAATAAATTTATATTAAAAAAAAAGATAAGGAACTTAGACTGTCAGTCCATGGTGTTCAACATCAAATTACAAGAATTCGTGAAAGGAAGAGAAAAGAAAATTAAGGGAAGGAAATTACCAAAGGAATAAAATGAGCTCAAAACCTTGAGACACAGGTTTGCATAGTGACGAGGCCCACTGGGTGCCCAGCACCATGAAGGAAAAGGATCCCCAAGGCACATCATCATAAAACCTTACACGAGGGAAAGAGTCCATCCTAAAGGCTTCAGGGAGACAAACTGCAGGTCACGTGCAACAGTCCAGAAATCAGAATGGCATTGCACTTCTCACCTACAACCTTGAATTCTATACCCAGCTACACTACCAATCAATTTCAAGGATAGAATACAGACATTTGGGGCTTCCCTGGTGGCGCAGTGGCTGAGAGTCCGCCTGCCGATGCAGGGGACACGGGTTCGTGCCCCGGTCTGGGAGGATCCCACATGCCGTGGAGTGGCTGGGCCCGTGAGCCATGGCCGCTGAGCCTGCGCGTCCGGAGCCTGTGCTCCGCAACGGGAGAGGCCACAGCAGTGAGAAGCCCGCGTACCGCAAAAAAAAAAAAAACCCAAAACAAAAAAAGAATACAGACATTTTTTCAGACTTTCGAAGTCAGGAAAGTATGGGGAAAGATGTCCACACAAACAAGGGTAATAAACCAAGAAAGAGGAAGACACAGGATCTGGGACACAGACGGTCCAACGCAGGAGAGAATGGCAGGAATGCTCAGGACGATGGGGCAGGGAGGTCCTGGACTTCACAGGCCTGCAAGCCGGGACTGGACGGCTCCAGGGCAGAGCTCTGAAGAGAAGAGATCACCTGGTGTGAGGGGAAGACGGAGACGACAGCACTGGGAGGTGGTGATGTGGGGAGGAGCCCTAGTCAGCCACGAAGGAGGCCGGTAGGGCCTCTGGAAGCGCAGAAGCGCCAGCAGCACCTGCCGCGTTGCTCGCAGCAGAAGCAGCAGCTAGAAGATGGGGAAGGGGTTGCGTCTGGGGAGTGGGAGTCAGGGACGGAACGGGTGAGTCAGAGAAGGGCTGTGTGCCATTGGACGCCTTGAGTAACGTTTGACTTCCGATACGACTTTGGTCAAAATACATATTAAATAAGTAAAAGCTCAGCGTAACCCCAGCCCCTGCACAATGTTCACGAGGATAAACTGGTAAACAAAAGAATAGCTCGGAGGTGCATTTAAAAATGCCTAGTGGGGACTTCCCTGGCGGTCCAGTGGTTAGGGCTCTGAGCTTCCACTGCAGGGGGCACAGGTTTGATCCCTGGCCGGGGAACTCAGATCCCACAAGCCGTGTGGTGCGGCCCAAAAGAAAAGAAAAAAAAAAAAAAAAGATGCCTAGTTATAAGTTACTGTTTGCATGGTTTCTCTCCCCGCAAGTTTGCATTATGAAACGTCTAAGGTACATAGAACCGTCGAAAAAAGAGTATACGGACAGCTATATACCACCCGCCAGCTGGCCTCAAAACCAGTGGCATCCTGGCTGTTTGCCCTTGCGGGGGGCGTGGGTGTGTGTGCGCGTCCTTCGCCTGAGCCGCAGAAGTGAGCCGCGGAGGTCTGCTGGCTCCAAACGCAAGTCCGGAAACCGCAGAGCCTCATTTGTCTTGAGGCCACTGAAGGAGGGTCTGAGAAACAAGCTACCATCACAATGAAGACGAGAAAACACAAAGCATTTGCCTGAAGGGGCGGGCAGAGACCCTCACCTCATCTCCCTCGTGGGGCTGGTAGTCGAAACGCAGCGGGGGACAGAAGGCGGCTGCGTGCACCTCCAGCACCTTGGCCTTGTCCCCTGGAGGGTCTAGGGCTTCCACCACCTCCTCCAGGCTGCCCAGGCCCTGTAGCTGGGAGGCCTGGGTGCGGCTCTCGGCGGCCGTGTAGCTCCGGAGCACCTGCCCCAGGGCCAGGTGGAATCCCGTGTCACAGCACTGGGGGACAAGCGAGGACACGGCTCGGGCAGGCTCGGCACACAGGCGCCCGGCCCCGCCTGCCCGCCAGCACTCACGTCCATGAGGTCCAGGACGTCACGCACGTAGTAGTTGTTGACAGCGGCGTTGACGCTGGCCAGGCTGAGCAGGTACTCGTTGCGTGCCTTTGTGCACTTGAGTTTGTGCTCCAAGAACTTGGCATGGCGCTGCTCAGGACCACACAAGCCCCAGGATCACCCACGCGGCCCCAGCTCCGCCTCCCATGTAGCCCTCACCCGCGACACATGCTCTCTCCCTTCCCTTCCCCACGCGGACAGCTACACCCGCTGTCCCACCAGGTCCCTCAAACAACTTGGCCCCGAAGTCATGATGTCCTCCCTCCGCAACGCTGGCAGCCTCAGCGTCCCCATCCTCTCTTCAGGGACCGCCTCAAACATTCCTCCTCCCCTCCTGTCACTCAGTCACCCATTCGACACGTCCGCTCGCTTGTCTGCAATCTCACAGCACTGCGTGAGGCAAGGACGGGTGGGTGGAAGGGCCCCCAGGCTTCCGGCAGCAGATTTCTCTTTGCCCAGCGGGGCTTGGTGGGGGAGACCAGCTAGGAGCGTGCGGGCTGTCCCGGGCCTAGTGGCTCTTCTCCTGCCCGCTCTGTCTACCACCCCAGCTTGGGGAGCCCTCCAGAGCCAGCCCCGCCTTCCTGCTGCACACCACCTCCCTGCAGGGCCGGGACTCGGAAGGACAAAGCCCAGGAGCCAGAGCCTCCGGACACAGACGGCTGCCCCCCAGGCCCACCTTCTCCACCAGCCGCCCTCCCTTCTTGAGGGAGCCCTTGCGGAGGGGCCCTGCCTCGGTGCCGGCACTTCGGCACGCCCGCTTCTCCTCCTGCCGCTCGGCTTCCCGGAGCTTGGCCTCGGCATTCACGCTCTCCATGTGGTACACCTGGTATGTCTTCTTGGCCTGCAAGGAGGCCCAAGGCCAGGCAGCCCTGCTCGAGGCCACGGCCGCAGCCAGCCCTCACCCTCCCCATCCCAGCCCATCCGGGACTCGGACCTGAGCGCTCTGCCCAACCACCCAGTGCCCAGAGCAGCGAGAGAGGGCCGCGCTCGCGGTCCTCGAAAGCCAGGTCTCTCCTTGAGCCTGGCTCGGGGAGATGCGAGGTGATGGCCTCCCTCTGATTCGGACGGGCCCTGCGGCGCTCTCACCGTCTGAAGCTCTGACACCACCTCCAGGAGCTCCTCCTGCAGCTGTTGCTCCAGATCCTTACTCTGCGGGGGAGGGGAGTTGAGCACAGTCCTGCCCCAGTGCAACACCCACCTCCATCCTGCAGCTTGGCTCCCCTCTGCCCGACGCCCCCCGGCCTCCTGGGCCCTCCCAGCCGTGACACCTCTGCATCGGGCACCCACGGGCTGCCCTCGCTAGATCTTGAGGCCATCCAGCATCCCGTGCCCAGGGCAGGGGCCTTGCCTTCTTGACTATGCGCCCAACATCCTCCGCGATGTGACTCAGGCGCTGGGCCAGGGGCCCACCCAGCATGTCGCCGAGGGCCGCGCTCTCGCGGCTCTGCTGCCGCGTCTGCTGCAGCAACACGGCCCAGCAGTGTAAGGGCGACAGGAGGGACGGCTCCTTCCTGGGGGAGACGGGCACTCAGACCGACGGGGAGCGGGGCCTCAGGCCCTGCTGCAGTCGTCCCACCGGCCAGTCCCCAGGACCCACCGGAAGCTCTGGTGCTCCCGGCTGCCACCCCCCAGGCGGCCTGCGCGGCCAGAGAAGCGCTCAACCAGCTTGTCCAGGCCCCGCGAGTACTCCAGCTCCACCTCGGCGCGGCGCCGCATGAACTCGGCCAGCTCCTGCAGCAGCTCCCGCCGCAGCTCGCCCTGCAGCTCCAGGCAGCGCAGCTGCTCGCCCAGCTGCCAGCGCATCTCTGTAGGGGCGGGGCGGGGGGGGTACGACGCAGCTCAGGCTGGGGCAGTGGCCCCACCGCCGAGTGGAGTGAGCGCAGAGCCAAGGGGGCGGGAGGCCGGCCCGGCGCTGCGGGAGGTCTGCCGTCCAGCCGGCTCGGGGCGGGCCTGAGGAAGGGGACCTCTGAGGTGAGGCTGAAGGGAACCAGCCGGGAAGGAAGAACGGAAAGGCCCTTCCAGGCAGAGGGCAGAGCCCTGCGAAGGGCCAGGGGCGAGAGGGAGTGTGGAGGGTCCCGGAGGCTCGGAGCAGGTTGGGATGGTGGGAGAGCACCTGGCACTTGGGCTTCCCATGACTCCCCGGTTTCCCTGCCACTTCCTGACCTTTGGGTGCCCGGGACCCCAGGCAGGGTGGCCGCCCCCGCAAACACAGAGACACACGGGGCTGCGCAGGCGCGGGGTGGCCACGGCGCTCTGCCAAACCTGCAGTGAACTTGCGGCCTCGCTGGCTGGAAACCCTGCCCTCAGCCCCAGGGAGAAAGGGCAGCGCCAGTGGGAGGGCCAGACCAGCTGGTGGAGGCTGACCAGTGACAGGACTGAGGCAACTGGCCTGTTTGCTGTTCCCAGTACCGACTCCTCACTACCCACCTCCGGGCAGAGAGGGCCACACCCCGCTCCCCACACTGCTGGCTTCTGACACCTTATCGCTGACTTGATTTGGCAACTTTCCCCACACAGACCTAAAGCGAAGAACCGCCTGAATGAGGATCTTAAGCAACCCACTGGCGAGCCCTGGGCATCCCGGGGACATAACGCACTGTCTCGGCTTCTGGCAGGCGGGTCACCACTTACTAATTGCTGTCCAAAAAAGGGACGTTAAATGACTCCTTCATTCAGCATAATGTTGGTTATGCACCCAGTCAGTCTAGACATGGAGACACGGTGCCCACCCTCCTGGGGACACAGCAGGGGGACAGGCACGCGCTAGAACGTGTCGGAACAAGTGGCACTGAGAAGACAGCACAGAGCGGGAGGTGGTCAGGAACAAGCAACACTGGAACAGAGAGCTGAAGGAAGCAACAGAGGGGCCGTGGAGCCAGCGTGGCTGGAGAGAGCTGCGCAGGCGAGGGGAGGGGGGAGATGGCCAAGGCCCGTGGTTGGGGAGGACTCCCCACTGGACGCCGAGGGAGAGGGGAGCCACAGCAGCGGAGCCACGAGGGTCCGGCTTCGCACTCAGGGCCCCTCAGGCTGCCGTGGGGAGCCAGGGCAGAGGTCAGGTGACGGAGGAAACGTGCCCAGCCCAGGTGGCAGCTACCGCACCAGTCCAGGCAAGACAGTCAGGGGCTTGGACCAGACAGCCAGCCTGGGAGGAGGTGGGCAGTGGCAGGACCCAGGGTGGCTGTCGGAAAGAACTCTGCGGTGAACAGCTCGGTACTGGTGCCATGTGGATTTCTGTCCCGCCAGTGGCGTCCCACGGGCTGTGGGGCACGTGGCAGCCTCCATGGGTCCTGCCTGCTCGGCATCCGCGTCTCCTCCTCTGATTTCCCTTTCGAGAACGTCCCCTTCCTACTCTCAGCCCCTGGGTCCCTCTCCCTGACTCCAGGCGCCCCAGATGTGGCTCTTGCATCACCCATCCCTCGGCCCCTCCACCGTCCTCCACCGTAGGACTAGATCAGTGACAGGCCCAGGGGCCACCATCCCCGCCCCGCGCTTGCACCGCAGTGACTGAACGAGAGCGCTCTCTTTCCACCAAGGGGTCAAGCTGGGTAAATGGAAGCCTGGGCGAGGACTGCTTCCTGAAGGTGAAACCAGTGCAGTCTCCTTACACCGTCCGAGGCCAGGCCACTTGAAATCAGGAGAGTCTTCATTAAATCAGGGTAACAGTTTGGGGATAGAAGTAAATTTCATTTCATTCCAAGAAAGATCTGAGATGTCCCGGCTTGCCTCACTGTCCTCTGGCGTCTGCCCCTTCCTCGTGGAGCGACAGCTCGCTGGGGGCCTATTACAAGCGAACAGTGCTCAACGGGCCAGCACACCAAACCGTTTCATTTCTTCTGTTCGGTGCAGCCAAGCCTGGGCTGGGATTCGGGCCTGGCGTCAGGCAGACGTTGA
Source organism: Tursiops truncatus (assembly GCF_011762595.2). Taxonomy (NCBI): domain Eukaryota; kingdom Metazoa; phylum Chordata; class Mammalia; order Artiodactyla; family Delphinidae; genus Tursiops; species Tursiops truncatus. Next base: position 1,541,389 of record NC_047055.1, on the reverse strand, counting down.
GTCGGCAGGGTCTGAGCACAGTGAGCCGGTGCCTGCTGAGCTCCCCAGGCTCCCCAGGCTCGCAGCTGAGTCGGCGTCCAGCTCTCAGATCTCAGCTGGGATGCGCTCATCAGGGAAGCCTTCCCAACCTCCCCACAGACTAGGTCTGGCCCTCTTCTTGTCCCCTTTCTTGACATCCGCACCCTCCCTTTATAGTGGTTTTCATCATAATTGAAATGAATTGTGTGATAGGTTGTTCACTGTATGTCTCCCCGCTAGACCTGTGAGCCGTATGACAGCAGGGATTGCTTCTCCTGTGCTCAGCACTGTATGTTCAGGGCCTGGCAAAGAACAGATGCGTACAAAACATCTAGCAAAAGGAAGGATGGAATCCACGTATGCTTGAATTGCAGAGCCAGGACTGGGCCTCAACAACACTTCCTGTGAGTGAGGCATTCGGTCTCACTTCTGCTGACAAGCAAAGCAGAAAAGATGGCCTCCCAAACCACGACTATGCTGACCTTTCAGAATTGCGGGTGTCAAGACAGTGATCCCGTTTTTCTAGCATAGTAGGAAGTTTCTTTGGGTGGGGGGGTGGGGGCACGGGGCGGGGGGACGGGGAACAGAAGCTAAAATCATTAGGGACCCAGAGCAGGCAAGGAACAACTTAAAAGACAGCCTTGCTCGAAACCCCAATTTTTTTTCAGTGTGAAGGAACGACCCACATTTGCTGACTGAAGAGTTTCCAAAGTCCTTCAGCCGCATGACATTTGGGGGATGCGGCTGCGGACCATTCTCTCCATCTGAGGAATGTTGCAGGGGAGGCTTGGAGAGCTGACTGGCCCTGCACGGTCACCTCAAGCTGGCTCTGGGCAGCAGGCCACCCTTCCCAGACGGGGAGGACTCGAGCATACTTTGGTGTAAATTGCTTGTATTGGATAATGACGTTGGAATCTCCATCTATGGACTGGAAGGACATTCGAGGCTCATTTCATTACACCTCCTGGGACCTATAGGAGTGGCCATAAGCAAGTCACTGGTCCTCTCTGAGCTTCGGTTTCCTTCATCGGTAAAATTGAGCTATTGAGACTGATATACAGGGTCGCACATCTGAAGACACCAGAAAATGTTACAGCCTCAAACTGCTGGCACTTGGACGCTGCCTGCTTCCCTTTGCACGAGTTACCACGCCCTGAATAAGACCCAGAAAAGCAGTCGACTAAGAGTTTGCAAAGCTGATTTGCATACGATTTGCACAGAGTGTTTATCAGAACCCAAAGAGGTCTGCTCTTGCAGAGGGCGCAAGATCCCTCAGGCCAAGATACACTGTGCCGGTTTGACCCAGAGACAGTGGCCTTCAACTCTGAGCCACCTCAGCGCCCAAGGGAGGGAACAGGGACTGGGCTGCAGGGACTGGAGTGGTTTTAGGGTAAAGCCATCGCTAAATCCATCCACCGAAGCTCTCGGACCCCCTACCCAACCCCCGTCAGCAAAGTCAAGGTGCTCCATTTCACTGTGGCTAGAATGCCACTTTGGGGGGAGCACTCGGTGCCCCCTTCCCTCCTCGGAGTCCTTAGGTGAGGTGCAGGGAGAACCCAGGAGGACACAGCTACCAAAGGGAGGGAGGGAGCGAGGGAGAGTGGAAGGAAGGAGGAACAGCGGCGGTTGCGGCCAAAGGGACGTGGAGAGGCGGGCAGGGGGCGCGGGTTCCCTCCCTCAGCCCCCTCCGGAGGTCACTGGGGGAGAGCAGCGGGCCCTGGGCCAGCGGCCAGGTCTTTTCGAGCTCCCCCACGACCTTCGGGGTCTCCGTAGGGAACTGGGCCGGGAGCGCCCCGCGCCCTCTCACCTTTGACTTGCGCCTCATGGTCCGCCTGCGGCCCTCGCTCCCGGCGCAGCTTCCCGTGCGTGGCCATGGCCGCCGGGCGGCCGCGCCGTCGAGCTCCGTTGCTCCCACGCGGCCGCAAGCGGGCCGGGCGTTGGGACCGGAGGCCCCCGCAGCCAGCAGCCTGCGCCGGCCCCGCCCCGCCCCGCCCCGCCCCCAGCGCGGCTCCCGGGGCGGGGCGGGGCGGGGGCGGCCGGCGCGGCCTGGCACTGCTCGAGAGGGTCTGGGGTCGGGGGGGGGGGGGGGGGAAGGGGTGTGCGTGCGTGTGTGTGTGTGTGTGTGTGCGCGCGCGCGCGCCCACTGGGGCCGGGCCTTGCCGTCGCCTCGCCCCAGGCACTGGGCGCGCACCCGGGCAGCCTTGTGCCCAAGGTTCGGCTGCTAGGGCCGGTGTGGGAGCCCCAAGGTGCCCGGCAAGCTGGCATCCTCTGGCTGCCATTCCCCCCCAGCCTCCAGAAGGCTGTCTGGTCACCACTGCCAGACTGCACATCGTGGCCATTGGCCCTGAATGCCAGTGCGCAGTGACACCATAGCTGCTCCAGACCCTGGGCTCCCTTGGGTCACCTGCCTCCCCCAGATCCCCAGGACATCAGATGGGGCCCACCCTTCCCAAGCACAAGGAGCCTGGAGAGCCAGGTGGGAAGGGAGGTCAGCACCAGAGAACAGAACGTGCCTTCACTCCCTCCAGGCCCCCTCATGGGGAGCGGGTGGGGGCGGAGGTCAGAGAGCAGGCTTGGGCTAAGGTTCCCCTTCTGCTCAGCCCTGTGGGGAGGAACAAGCCTTGTTGCCTCATAGGTGGTTACCACTTCCTGCTGCCGGAAGAGACTCTTCTGCCTCCTTTCCCCGGCAGCTTGCACCTGCTGTCCTAGGCCCAGGGGACTGGGGAGGGGCAGCCTTCTTCCCTCACTCTCAGAGTAAGGCCTTACTGAGCCTGGGGGCGTCTTGGGGCCTCTCTTAGACAGGAGTGCTGGAGTTTCCCTTCACCCCTCTCTACCAACTCGAAGTCACAGGCCAGGCCGACAGGTTTTTCTCCAGTATACTGAGAAGGCAGGATGCAGGTAGCAATTGACCAGCCGGACTGGACAACTGTCTTCAGTTGGGTGGGAGGGAAATCCCTGGGGTATAGATGGTGGGGACGGGGGCGAAGGCAGTTAGGCTCTGGGCTCGTGCCCAGGGGAGGCGGGCCTGTAGGCGCTAGTGCAAGGGGTCCGGGCATGTGTGTGCGTGGATGTCCAAGTCAGGCTCTGTGCAAATGTGGGCACACGTGACCCTGACCTGCAGCTGTGGGAGGGAGGGGAGTCTGCGCAGGTACTTCCTGGCTTTCAACTGTGAGCATTTCGCTCACCCAGAAGGGGAAAACATACCTCCTCAGTTCCCTGCCCCCCACCCCCAGTACCAGGCCCTTCTCTAAGCTGCAGTGTGTGCACGGGGCACTGGGGCTTTTCGGCCTGGGAGCAGGCCAGACCCCAGCAGGAAGGCATGCCCCTCATCAGCTAAACCCAACACAACACACCTTGCCCCCTACCCTCTATCTGAGCCCTGACTGGTCGCCCAAAGTTCCTCCCCCATTCAGCAGAGCCAGGCACAGGGCTCAAGCCCGCAGGAAACTGCGGCTGAACTGGTGTCGGCGTCTACTTTCAAATGCTCTCCTTCGTCGTTTTACTTTAGGACTCCAGAAATGCTCACGTGAAGCCCCATTCAGCCACTGGTGTCAAAACTCGAGTGACTAGCCCTGGCTTTTAGGACGCTTCTTTGGCATTTAAGGCCGAACTGCTTGCTCTGTCCTCAGCTCTACTGTTCCCCTTCCAAGAATCTAAATGGTGCAGAAGGGCAGGATCAGATCTGCGGGGCCTTGCTAAGCCTGTTGACAAGTGGAGTGAACACTTGGTCCTGAGGGGTGACCGCAGGGCTGACGTGGTCAGGTCTGCTGGGTGAAGGATGGACCAGAGGGAGAAGAGATCAATGGGGAGGTTGTTAACAGATGTCCACGTCAGATGAGAGCATGAATTGGACAGTGAGGCCACTCCCATTTTCCCACAAATGAGCTTTCCAGGAGAAGTTTCACAACGGGGGTCCAGGTTGTGCACCTCTGTGTATAGGTTCATCCCCTGGGGAGACGTCCCCAGAGCCCACCCCCAGTCACACGGCTAGGGAACAGGAGTTCCTGCTTTTCCCACCCTCAGCCTTCCAGCCTCTGTTCGGCACCTAGCTACTGAAGCGGCCCCTCCCAGAGCCGGGTCCTGCAGAGAAGGAGAAAGTGCTGGGCCCCAAGGGTCAGTCGGGCCTGCGGCTTCCCCTCTCTGCCCTCCGCCCTCGCCTCAGCTCCCGCCTCCGCCCAGAAAACCCAACCGCCTGGGGGCGGCCGAGCGTCAACGGGCCCTCCTGGGACGCTGGACGCGGAGAGCAGAGGGCGGGCCCGACGAGGGAGGAAGGAGTGTGCCGCAAGGCACCGTGGGAGCCTCCGCGGGCTCCCTCCCGCCAGCGCTGGGGCGCGGCCGATGTAGCGCGCATGCTCTCCCCCTTGCCCGCCCCGCCCGCCGCGCGGAGCCCAGCCCCGCCGCCGCCGTACCAATCAGAGCCTGGGAACGAAGCCCGGCGCCGCTTGCGAACCGAAAGGGACTGAAGCCAGGAGCGGAGGGCGGGGCGAGGCTCCGCCTCCGACAGCAAGCCCGCGATTTGAGCCAATCAGAACACAGCCTCCCTCCCCCCGCCAGCCCGCGCGTTAGCGGGCGCGCGCAGGCGCATCTTCCTATTTCCGGCCCGCTCACTAGCGTACCGGCTGTTAGTTGGTCACGTGGCAGGCGCCAGCCAGAGAGCGGATGGAGCTCCGTAGCAAATCATTCTGCGTAGCAGAGGAGCAGTGTGCCGTCTGCGGCAGCAGGCGCACAAGGTACAGTGACAGCTAAGGAGTGCTGAGCTCCGCTGGGAGGTGGGCGGCCCAGGCGGCCCGCCCAGGGATGAGGAGCAGCAAACAATGGCGCTGCAGCCAGAGGGAATGGCAGTGTTGAAAGGCACAGGAGCCAATTTTAGGGTTAGAATTGAAGCTATGAAAAACAGAGGGCTTACAGGCTGCATGAAATGACATTATGCATTCGTCAAAACTCACGGGAGTGTACAACGCAGAGGGAAATGTAACTGTGGACTGTAGTTAACAATGTATCAATCTTGGCTCAAACACATGTTAACACTTGATACAAAATATTAATAGGAGAGGCTTCCCAGGTGGCGCAGTGGTTGAGAGTCCGCCTGCCGATGCAGGGGACGCGGGTTCGTGTCCCGGTCCGGGAAGATCCCACATGCTGCGGAGCGGCTGGGCCCGTGAGCCATGGCCGCTGAGCCTGCGCGTCCGGAGCCTGTGCTCCGCGATGGGAGAGGCCACAGCAGTGAGAGGCCCGCGTACCGCAAAAAAAAAAAAAAAATTAATAGGGGAAACTGAGGGGGACGGGGGGCGGTCCACGGGAACTCTGTACTATCTGCTCACTCCTGTAAATGTAAAACCATGCTAGAAAGCAAGCCCACCGATTATTTTCAAATGAAGGCTTGGGTTAGGAAGTAGATTCAAGGGGTATCATGGTGATCGAACAGACAGGACTCGCTTTTGGTTTGCAGGGGAGGGAGGAATCAAGGACAGTTGCCAGGGCTCGAGCAACTGGGTAGCTGGTTGGGCCATTACCGAGATCAGACATTGGTAGAGAAGCTCAGCGAGCAGTTGGACTCAGGCATCTGGAACCTGGCAAGGCAGCGGCAGAGCAGGGCTCGGAAGAGGCTCCCAGAACTGCAGGGTTCCCTTCCCCCGGGACCCAAAGATGGCTCCAAGCTATCAGACATCTCCAAAGCCCCGACAAAGCTCTTCCCTTCTACTCGGGCTTGGCAGGAAGCACTGTGCCAAAAGGATGTGAGGTCCACATCCACAGGGATGCAGAAGAGCCAGAGAGGGGCATACACACACCCCCAAAAATGTGCACGCTCGCACAGGTAAACTCCCCAAGGCCACTGGGTGAAGTTTATTGTGAAACCTCTCGGGGTGAGGATGGGATGGGCAGGCCAGGGCAGGGAGAGAAGCATGTGCAGGCTCTAGGAGGCTGAGTCAGAGGCCTCTGAGCTGTCCTTGACATCGGTGCTCTCTGTGGTCTCGCTGACCTCACTGAGGTCTTTGCTGTCTCCACCGCTATCCTCCGCAGCCAGGCCCTTTTCCTCACGACTGGCCTCTCCCGAGCTCGGAAGCGAGTTGCCCTTGCCCTCCACCTTGTTCTCGATGGAGCCCAGCACCACGTGCCTGGCCTTCTCCTTCAGCTCCAGGTGCCGCCTCAGCTGCCACCAGGAGCCCGGGGAGAAACGGGAGTAAGGAGACAGCACCTAAGTCTCTAGACCACGAAGGCCCTCTCCTGCTGCCCGTGCCTTGTCCCTTGCTGGCGGCGGGGGGCAGGATGAGAGGCAGCAGAGCCAGGGCAGGAAACAGGACTGAGTCCGACTCCCAGCGGGGAGCCCTGGCACTGTCCCCTCTGGGCCTGTTTCCTGTCCTGTAAAGTGGAGGTGCTTACGGCTCCCTCACGAGGCTGCCGTGGAGCCCTCTGAACGGCCCGGGCCCCCGAGGAGCCTTGGGCAGAACCCTGACTTCTCTTCAGCCCGGTTTTGTCTGGCCCCTGAGCCTTGGAGGCCAGCCACAGCCGTCCCCAGGCCCCGCGTCTCTCAGCACGTCCAGGGGCCTCCTCCCTCTCCTCTCACAGCAGCCTCTGGGCAGGACGGGCTTCTTCCTCGGAGAATGGAATCTTGGGCCGATGGCCTTCGTTAAAGCCCTGCCGAGGTCCGGCTCCCCGCCTGCCAGCTACGGAAGCTGAGGTGAGGAGGGCCAGGACTCCCGGCCACGCAGCCTCCAACTGTCCCAGGCCACCCCTGCTCGCCTTGACTGGGGACCGCGGCCCTGGCCCCGCAGGACTCTTACCTGCAGGACTCTTACCTCATCGGCCATCTGGGTGAGATCCCGCTTCATCGCGTATGCGTCTTCTCCATCTGCATAGTATTTGGGCTCCACTTCGCTGATCCTGGGGGCAGCAGGTGGAGAGAAGGAGGGCAACCCAAATCGGGGGCAATTCTCCTCAGCCTTCTGGTATCATCTGCTAGTGGGGCAGGGTGTCATTGCCCCCCCAAGGACCCTTTGGGAGACATTTCCAACATGGTCTTCCCTCTGCTTTCTCCAACAGTAAGTAGCACCCAGCTCCTTTATCCCCCCCCCCACCACTGGCATCCTGCCACTGCCCCTCGTCCCTAACCTGGCCACCAAGGATCTGTGTCTGTGGTTTCCTGTGAACTGAAGCCCTGAATTTGGCAGTCCCCTCCCTTCCCCTCCCCTCCCCTCCCCGCCCTGCTCCCTGTCACTTCCTGGGCATGCATGGCTGGCTCGTATGCCTAACAATTGGAACCGGGGAGGGGTGCTGCGGCCTGGGCCTCTGCTCTTGGTGGTCGTTACCAGGCAGCGTGGCCCCTAGCCCGAGCAGCTCAGGGGCCAAGCCTGCGCTGGGCAGTGTGTATGCAGACCTGGGCACCCTGCCAGCCTTAAGACCCTAGAACTGTCAACCACCAGAGGCATTTGCATCCAGGCCAAAGATCCTGCCTCAAATACCCAGCCCGGAGGCCACTTCCCTTCCCAACAGTCCCTCCTCGTCCCCCACCAAGCTGAAGCTGACGCTGTCTCAGTGGGCCCTCCACGGACAGCCCATCTCAGCCACCTGGATAAGCCAGACCTGGGGACCATCCCACTCCATGAGAAAAATCTAGATCTACTTACTGAAAGTTGAGGGTGTTGGAATAGAGGTGCAGAGCGGCCCGGTTACTGCAGGGGAATAAGGCACTGCTGAGCTGTACAGACGAGGCCAGGCAGGGACAGCACGTCCAGGTCCTGCCCCTCCTCCCGGTCCCCCTCCCCACTAAGCCCACTTCCCGATCTTCTCCAAAAGCCAAGGCAGCCCAGGATCCACATCGAGGCAGTATCCCCGCTGGTGGTGGTGGGATGAATTGGGAGATTGGGATTGACATATATACACGAATATGTATAAAATAGATAACTGATAAGAACCTGCTGTATAAAAATAAATAAAATAAAATTCAAAAAAGACCCAACAAAACAGACAGTATCCCCCTACCCACCCCCCTTCCCTCGGCCCTGGCTTCCACCTCTTCCTGACATGCAGGGAGACGTATTTGGCATTGAAGTTCTCGATCATGGCTCGGGAGGCCTGGTCCATCAGCTTCTGAGCCAGGCCAAGGCGCCGGTGGGAACGCTTCACAGCCTGGTGGGAGAAAGGTGGGACCTCGGGGCGGCTCCAACTAACTTCCGCCCCCGCCCCCACCAGACCCTGGGTGGGCCCTACGCACCAGCGAGGTGATGTGTCCATGGGGCACGTCGTCCGGGTCCTCTTCCCTAGAGCAAGAAGAAAGGAGAGGGGCTAGGCGTGAACCCCAAAGTGCGTCCAGTCCCGGGACAGGGGAGTGCCAGGACTCTCCAAACCCCAGGCAGCAGCCAAAAGACATGTGCAGCGTCAGTGGAATACTGTTCAGGGCTAAAACGAAAGGAGCTCTCGGGCTTCCCCGGTGGTGCAGTGGTTGAGAGTCCGCCTGCCGATGCAGGAGACACAGGTTCGTGCCCTGGTCCGGGAGGATCCCACGTGCCGCGGAGCGGCTGGGCCCGTGAGCCATGGCCGCTGAGCCTGCGCATCCGGAGCGTGTGCTCCGCAACGGGAGAGGCCACATTAGTGAGAGGCCCGCGTACCGGGGGGGGTAAAAAAAAAAAAAAAAAAAAACTCTCAAGCCATGAAAAGATGTGGGGGGAGACTTCAATGCATATGACTTAAGTGAAAGGTGGTCTGAAATGGCTACACACTGTATGATTCTAATCATATGACCTTCTGGAGAAGGCGAAAGTATGGAGACAGTAAAGAGATCAGTGGTTCCCGGGGAGAGGGGAGGGAGGGAGGGAGGGAGGGCAGTGAAACTACTCTGTTTGATACTATAGTATCGGATACTTGTTATACCTTTGTCCATGGAGTGTAGAACTACTACTCAAAGAGTAAAACAATGTAACTATGGGTTTCTGCAATAATGTAACAGCATCGGTTCACCCATTGTAACAAATTTGCCACAAGATGTTAATGTGAGAGGAAACTGCACTAAACGAACAGTCTATTAATTAACAAAACGAAACAAACAAACCCAACCCAACCCAGGCAGCAGCCATCAGACGCGTGCGGTGTCGGTGTCCCTCCTCCCCCCACCCCCACGGCAGGCACCAGGCTTGTCCCTCCGTCCTTGGTGACTCACATTTTGGCCAGGACATACCCCACAATCTTCCCATTCTCATCCTCAGCGATGTAAGAGAGCTGGGTGACAGGGAGGAAAGAGAAGGCAGAAAACAAGTTCCTGTCAGAGCTGGAGGCGCCCTTATCGGACACCTGGCCCCAGCGCCTGCCTGTCGCTGTGTGCATGACAGACAGAAGCCCATCGGGCAGCGAGTTCAGTGACAGCTCCTGACCTCCAGGCCAAGTGGCTTGGTTTTCCCACATCACACCGTGCCCCCTTTCCTTAACCCAGAAGAAGTGGACAGACACAGGTGGGAATACTGCCCCTACCTTGGCCCTGTTCTTCGGCCCTCTTCAAGGCGCCTCTATCCATCTCCCGCCACCCCAGCCGGAAACACTCAGGGCCTCATTGACCCATGCGCCCCCCGGACTCTTCACGACCTTGCGCGACCTCGCCGGCTCGTCCCAAGCCGACCCAGGGTGGAATTTCCTTGGCCTGGTTTCCCTCATCCCCAAATTCAACAGCTGCCCACCTGGGGCCAGGAAAGGCCATGGTAGAAATAATATTTCATCTGGTAGTTCTCGGGCAGGCACAGGAGGTTGCAGTGCTGCATGTTCATCAGGTCCTCTGGCTGCGGGAGAGGACGGCAGTGGAATGCAGTCAGGCTGGGGGCTGCGGTGACTAAGTAGGCCTCGGTCGTGTTAGAACCCTGCTCTGTCTACTCAGCGACCCCCCGCCCCCCCACAGGGCTGGGCGGGCGCTGGGACTATCTGTCTCCGCACAGGCCTGGCCCACAGCCGCTGTGCAAAAACTGACTGTTCCAGGAATGAACGTTGAGCTCCAGGAAGCTCCCCGACACCATCCAACGGAAACCCGACATCCGGAAAGAAGGAGTTCGCAGCCCCGGCCCTGCGCCCCTGGCTCCCCCGGCCTCCTCTTCGGGTAGATCCAGCCCCACGGGGACGTGGCCTTCACTTTTCCGCGCCGGGCGGCCGAGGGCGCCCAGGGCGGCTAGCCCGGTGATCGGCCGGGCCCATCGGGAGCACGCGCACGCGGCCACCGGGCCCCGCTCCCACGCGGCGCGGACAGCCTCCGGCCCCGGCCCCTCACCCTTGCATTGCGGATGTTCATAACGGCGGCGGGGCTCGCGGCTCCCAGCGGGTCGTGAACGCGCAGTCAGCTGCCACCGCGCTCCGAAGCGACGCCGGGGCTGCCAGGCCGGGGCTGGGGCTGGGGCTGGGGCCGGGGCTGGGGCTGGGGCTGGATCTGGATCTGGATCTGGATCTGGGTCCAGGATCGCGGGGACGGCGGCGGAAGAGGAGGCGCGCGCCGGGCCCGGCCACCGGCCGGAAGTGCGCGCCGCCGAGCCCGCCCGCCGGGCCCGCCCTCCCGGCCGCTCGGCCATGCGCAGGGAGGGCCAAGGGCGGGGTGGGGCCGCTCCGCGGGGCGGGCCGGGCCAATGGCCGGGCGGGCCCCGGCGCGGGGCGGGCCTGTTGGCAGGGTGGGAGGGTCCAGCGCGCGGGGCGGGTCACTGGCAGGGCGAGCAGGTGCCCTCCAGCCAAAGGCGGCGGTTGGTCCCCCACCCGACACCCCACAGACGCTCACACACACGGGCAGTGGAGCAGGCTTGGCTTTATTCTGCGCCTCGGCGCGCGGGGTCGGCGGGCGGAGACCGGGCGCTGAGGGCCGGGGCCGGGGCCGAGGCCGGGGCGAGGCGGCTCAGCAGGTCACTCAGCATCTCCTCGCACATGGCGAGGCACCGCGGCACGTGGAAGCAGCCTGCGGGGAGAGGCGGGACGGCGGGTTGGGAGGGCCGTGGGCAGCCGAGTGCTCCGAGCCCCTGGGCCCCGCTCTTTCCCCCACTCACCTTTGAAAGGACCCCCCTTGATGGTGAGGGCGATCTTCCCTTCTCGGTTCAGGTAGCCAAACCATTCCCCGTACTCGGGATCGCGAAACTGCAATAACAGTGAGGCAGTGACAGGCAGCGCCTGCAGGAACCGCCCAGATGCCACAGGCCTGGGAAAGGGGCGTTCACCGGTCCCACTAAACCGCTACCTGGGGTCAGAGCCCGGGCTGACCCCCGGCTCCAGAATCAGTGCTCTTAAATGAGGTCCCGCCTCCTGGACAAATATGAAAGCAAGGGGCTTTTCCTTTTCCTTTCTCTTGTGGGGGGGGGGGTGGTGGAGTTTTGAGTCTGCAGCTAGTTACCCCACCTGGGGAAGGGGCCGCAGGCTGTGAGATGAAACCTTGCAAGATGGAATTTAAAACAAAAACAAGAACAAAAACCCTGCTTCGGACTACTGAGCTTGCGCTCTAGAGCCCGTGCGCCACAAATACCGAAGCCCGCGCGCCTAGAGCCGGTGCTACCGACCGCAGTGAGAAGTCCGCGCGCAGCAACGAAGACCCAGCGCAGCCAAAAGTAAATAAATATAATTTTAAAAAATAACAATGTAAAAAGAAACGGAACCCTGAGGAAGTGCTGACCTGCCATGTAACTTTGTAACAAGTTATTCCTTTGGAGCTCCTTGTTCCCTGCTTCAGAGGACTGTCTTGCCGTGGATGAGATTGTAGATAGCGCTACATTGTAGATATCCCGTACAGAGGTCTGACTTCTCCCTTGCTCACCACAGGTCCCAAACACATCTCCCCCTCCCTCGGAGCCACCTGAAGCCTGCCCCTGCCCAGCAGCTCCGTTGACCCTTTCCAAATTCCTCGCTTCTCTCCTGCCCAATTCCTTCCAGATGCTCCAGGATAGACCTCAGAGCCCTGGCCTAGGCCCTTCCTCCCCAGATAGACCCCCGAGTGGAACCCCTTCTCAGAAGGACCATAGAAGAAATCAGTGACATTGAAGTCCACTACCAAAAATGTCTTTTTAAATGGGGACCTATGAGTAGGTGTATTCTTCATAGGGGGTAAAACTAGTTCTGTATCTGTTCGTTCTATCTTCCCAGTGATATTACCCATGTCCTTACTTATTATTCGACTACTGGATATGACACGGGAAGATAACAAAGGATTTGACTGTTTTCCTGTCCAGCCTTTCCATGGATGTCTGAATTTTTGCTTTCTGTATTATGACGATTAGTGCATAGTGAATTACCTGTTGTTTATAACTTTTGTGATTGTTCAGTACAATCTCTCTTTCTTGAAAATGTATTCCTTAAATTTCACTTTATGCAGTTAAGAGCGATCACCTCGAACACATGTTCTCTATGAACGCATTCAATCTTAACATATATCGCCTCTGGTCTTGTGGCTCCCGTGTTTGGAAGCAGTGACGAGCGTGTGCAGTACTTGGAGATGCCTCTCTAACCACAGCATAACACGAACACATTTGGAATTTCTACTGGTGACAAAGTCGGACGCTGCTAATACTGTGGTTCACTGCTTTCATTCATGATGGACGTGAATGCTGGATTTCAGTTAGAGGTTAGTGCAAATAAAGGTGGAATTTTCTCTCAGGTTTCAAAGCCCACAGACCTCAGAATAAGACCCCCCTGTTGTAATGCCTCCCGTACTGGGGTTTACTAATGGAGTGAGTCGTGGCTTTAGAAACACATCGGGAATCTTCCTTCGTTCCCCGTCACGCTCAGCGCCCGAGGTGCCCGTCGGCAGCAGCTGGCACAGCTCATCGCTCTGCTCACGGCACTTGGGCCTCTGCGGGGGGGCGGGGGGGCTGGCTTCCTTCCTACCTCGCAGATGATTCTCTCTCCTTTGCTGGGCCTGCCTATTCCCTCTTCTCCTTTCCTTCTGTACTCCAAGGTTACCTTGCCTCACGTGGCCAGCCCACACCTCTCCCGCTCGACCACACTCTGACCCCTGAGCCGCTGCAGCTCCCACCCCGGGCCAGGCCCCCACTCACTAGCCAGGATGACAGCCACAGCCCGGTCTCCCTGCCTTCGCCTAGTGCCCTCTGGCCTCCCCTCCTGAAGCCCCAGCTTTTTTCCTTCCCACTAGCCCCCCAGTCCCCTGACCTTGCTTTATTTCCCAGAGCTCTCATCACCATCTGTGTTTGCTGGTTTACTTGTTTATGGTCGGTCCCACCAGCACCTAATGTGAGCTCCAGTGGGGCAGGGGCCACTCTCTTGACTGAACGGAGGGCACCAGGGCCGGGACTTCCAGGAACTCTCAGACCTACTGAGGGAACACGTCCGGCGAGGGGGGGAAGGAGGGGGTGTGCCGTGCCTGCGGTCTCCTCCACACCGCTGAGGCCAGGAAGCAGCACTTACCTGGCGGAAAGTGTACTCGGCCACCTGGTAGAAGATGTTCAGCAAGGCGGAGTCCCCGCTCTCACTGTAGCCCATGAGGAAGGCGATCATGGCTTCGCTGTGCGGCCACCAGAGCTTCATGGCCCACTCCAGCTGAGAGCAGAGCGGAGGCAGGCATCTGAGAGCCCTGGACCCCACTCCACCACCCCTGTCAGCAGGAGAGTCACCCCCATCTTTCGGGCCCTGGCTCAGACTCCATCTGGCCCAAGCTCTTGGAGCTTAACCACGGGACGAACGCCCCTGGGGGCCTTAACCGCCCATCAGATCGCGACTAGCTTCCTGAGGCAGATGTAGCCCAAGCGGCCCCTCCCAAAGGGCAGGGCTGGGGTGGGCGCCCCTTGAGCCCTGGAATCGCAACCCCGGCTGCTCCCACTGCTGATGCCTTAGGGTCACTCAGAGAGCCTTTCCAAGATGAAGGGCCATGTGTCTCCGCGTGGGCATGGCCTGCGCTCCCTCACGGCCTCCCTGTGCATGTGAGCTTGAGGGCCACCGGCACAGGAGTCGAGCTTCCCACTGGGGTCACACCAGGCAGGTTCACTCCTCTGAGCCCCGGGTCCCCCTCTCTGAAATGGGTGATGACAACACGCACCTCCCTGGGCAGAAAGCCTTCGACAGGCTAGTACCATGTAGCCCTGGGTACATTCCCACCTGGGTGGGGCATAGGCCGTCAGCATCCTGGAAGTAGAAGAGCCCTCCATGGTCGGGATCCCATCCAGAGCGGAAAGGCAACAATAGGAACTTGTCGATAACGTGGGCTCGAAGTTTGGGGTCACCTCTCCGGACGGCGTGACGGAGCAGGAACCAGCCAGCTTCCAGCGCGTGGCCTGGTGAGGGCTCGGGTAAGGTAGGCCGCGTGTCCTCCCCTAGGCGGGGGACTCAAGCGCTGTGCTGACCGCTGACTCCCTTCCTCTCTGCCCCACTGCGGGGCCTGCTTTGAGCCCCCCAGCCCTGCCGGTCTGCCCCAGAGTCACCCTCCTGCTGCTGACACGCCAGCGTGGGAGGCCCGTCCCCCCTCCCCTGCCTGGTCCTCGGTGCGCTGAGGGCGGAGGGAGGAGGGCACTCCCCGCATCTGGAGTCCAGAACCAAGGCTGAGCGCCCCCCTCCAACCGGGCCGCCCCCCAGCCCACCCCGCCCCTCACCTGGGTTCTGGTGTCTCCCCAGGCAGCCAGAAAGCCCCTCGCCATCCTCGGACACATTCTCCAGCACAGCCTGCCCACCCCTCTGCCGAGGGAGGAGTAGAAGGCAGCTGGGCCTTCAGCACCCCCTGACCCCCGCCCCATCATCCAACGAGAAAGACGCGCCCTCCCACGCCCCCTCCCTCCTGATCTGCAGGCTTGGGTGGCCTCACTCGGAGGGCCTTTGGAGGAGGAGCCGATTCACTCCCAAGGGTCTGGACCTGTCCTAACCCTTGCTTTGGGCCTGGGCCCCTGACGTGGGGAGCGTAAGGCACTGAGCGGAGGCTGAGACCGGGGGGACTGGGCTGTGCAGAGGCCTGGGACGAAGCTGAGTCCGGCCAGGCTTCCTGCTCCCTGACGTGCCTGGGGCTCTGGCACCCACCCCGGCTCCCCCAGGGCCCTCCTTCCCTTCCCGAGGGTTCTGGGCCCGCACCTCGCCCCATCTCCCCAGTCTGTAAAGGGAGCCACCGGCGCCCGGCTCCGGGGGTGGGTGCGGGCGGAGGAGGCGCCCCGGGGGTGGGGCGTAGGGGGTCGCCCTGCCCCCCAGCTCCCCAGGCCCTGTCTGGCGGCCGCCGTCCGCCCGCTGCCCTGCCCCCACCTGCACGTGCCGCAGAATCCTCCGAGCGCACCAGTCCCCCAGCTCCGCGTAGCTGCCCGCCAGCTCGTCGTCGGCCTCCCCGAGCTGCTCCACCAGGCTGAGAAGCATCATGGGCACCGCCATGGACTCCGCGGCCGGGGCCCCAGGGAGCTGGGGCCGGCCCAGCCCAGAGGGGTCCTCCCGCACCCAGTGCACGATCTGATCCATCATCTCCACCGCTTCGCTCTGGGGAGGGATGAGGGGAGGCCCAGGCTGAGGCTGCATCCCATCTAGTCTGGTACCCCAGGTGCCGACCTGCTGGGTCCCCAGCCCTGGGGTGGGAGAACCATGTGCTCCCAGCCACTCATAGGACACCTTCACCAAGGCCTACTCTGGGCCTGGCCCCGGGCTGGGGGCTAGGGCTCCCACTCTGGGGGCGTAGACCATTCCCAGACAGTGAGGTCACGTTTGAAAGCAAGAGGGGGCCCAGGGAGGAGGGAGCGGCCCTGTCCCGGCCAGGGCAGGGCACGGATTGATCCCTGTGAAACTGAGCAGGACCCTGCAGAGCCTTCTGGGGGGTAGAGCCCCTGTGTCCCCCGCCTCTTGTCTGTAGAAAAGCTTTAGCCTCCAAGGCCTTCCCCGAGTTCCAAAGAGCAAATATAATCATAGAAGTGAGAAAATGCAGAAGCAGAGGAAAACAGATAAGCAACACAAAATAATAATAGTTTAGCCGTAAGAGAGAGTCATGGACCTTTAGTTACTCCTCAGGGGCTAGAGATCATACCCTGAGTCATATCCCTGAGTTGTTTTGCAGATACTAAGACCCCCACCGGGCGGAAGAAGGTAAGGGCGTGCTGACCACCGGCGTGTAGACCCCAGACCACTGGAACCAGAAGGCTGATGATGTTGACTCCCTCCCGAAATACCACCTGGTTACCTCACCACCAAGCAGTCAGAAGAACGTCCATAAGCTGATCAGGTATCCCGCCACCCCCTCCCTCACCTTGCCTTCAAAAGCCCTTCCCTGGTGGCGCAGTGGTTGAGAGTCCGCCTGCCGATGCAGGGGACACGGGTTCGTGCCCCGGTCCGGGAAGATCCCACATGCCGTGGAGCGGCTGGGCCCGTGAGCCATGGCCACTGAGCCTGTGCGTCCGGAGCCTGTGCTCCGCAATGGGTGAGAGGACCGCGTACCGCAAAAAAAAAAAAAAAAAGCCCTTCCCCGGAAGCCATCGGGGAGTTAGGGTCTTTTGAGCAAGACCTGCCCTTTCCCCTTGCTTGGAGGCTCGCAATGAACCCTGCACTTTCCTTCACCTGTATACGCACAGTGACAGTACAGTGCAACAAGGGGGGGGGGGGTGTCACCAGCAGCCCTGGGCTGTGGGGGCCCAGAGTAAGGACTGACGGTGACGACAGACCCGGCCCTGCACGCAGGACCCAGGGAGGGGCTCGCATGCTGAATGGGAATGCTCTGGCAGCCGTGCCCAGGACAGGCGAGGGCACGGAGACACGCAGGGCAGCCTTCCTCCCATGCACCTGGTACTGCGCGTCCCCTGTCACCCTCCACAGCTCATTCATGGCCATGGTGTAGAAACACTCGCTGAAGATGGTCCGCTGCACCTTGACCGGGCGGCCGTCCCTCGTCAGCACAAAGGCACACTTCTTTGCAGGAGGTGCCACTCGGGCATAACGCAGCAAAAATTCGCCACCTGCTGGTCGGGAAGGTGGCCTGCTAGAATTTGGGTGAGGATGCCACCGCCTCCCCCTTCCTCCCTACCTGCGAGCATACCGGGCCCTTTGCTGCTTCTAGACCCCTCTAAGAACTAGGCACCTCGGAGCACGCGTGCTACAGAGTGACTTGGAGCGGCCTCTGGGGAGATGGGGACCCGGAGGGGGCACCTGCTTTAGCCGCATTCAGAAGCTCAGGGCGGCGGAAGCGCTCAAGCTTGCGGTACAGGCGACAATACATCCACACCTGTGGGGAAGGAAACACGGCTTAAGTCGGGAGCAGCCCAGTCCTCGGGGCCGGGATGACGGCAAGTCGCGGGTGCCCGTGTCGTACCTGCCTCCCCTGCAGCCAGACGTACTTGAGGTCGTCATACACCTGCCCGTCACGGCCAAGGCACGTGAAGAAGCCCCTGTGGGCCCCACGCAGTGTTAGCCGAGCCCAGCAGGCCTGAGTCAGCTGAGTGAGGTGGGGACTCAGCAGGGGCAGGGACCCCGCCCAGGGCCCGAGCAGGGCGAGGCGCACCCGTGCTCCTGGTCGTGGGAGTGCTCCAACCAGAAAGCCACCACGACATCCAGCTCGTGCTCCACCCGCTCCTTCCAGGCCTGCAGGGTCTCTCTCTCCTTCTCCATGTCCTGGGAAACCTGCACTTGGAGGCACGGCTCCCCCTCAGACCTCCCCATCTTTCCGGGTCCCAGCCTCCTCAGTGGGCCCCTTGGTGCCCCAGCTCACCCCAGGCTCGAGTGGACCCCAGGGCTGGGTCCCCCAGGCCCCCAGGCCTCGGGACCCAGCCCTGTGCGGGTCTGCCCTCCAGACCCAGACCCGCCCCAGGACTGACCCCGCCGCCCTGGGGCGCCTCCAGGACAAGCCCTCCCCCCCACCCCCTCCCGGGTCCCACACCACTGGCCTGCCACACTCGGAGACTCCCGCTCGTCCCCCCCTCTCCTCCAGGAAGGCGCTCGGAGCCGAGCTGGTCGCGGTCGCGTGACTGTCACTCAGCTGACCCAGCCTAGCCCCACCCACCCCTCCTCCCCGGGGTTCCGCCCGGGCCTGGGGGCAGAGCCCGCAGCGGGGGCTGGGCTTGGCCGGCTTGCGACTCCACCCCGGCCTCCAGCTGCGCCCCGACTCTTGGCCCACCCCACCTTTGGGCGGCAGAGTCCCGCGGAGCCCCTCTGCTGGGCAGCCTCCGCTCAAGATCCTCCCGGTGGGAAGTGCTGGGTGAGCTGGCAGGAGGAAGGTCCGGGACGGGGGGCGGGGGGGGTCCAGCAGGGGGCTGGACAGGGCGGGGCGCGGGCCCAGGTGCAGCAGGAGAGAGCTGCTGGAACTGGCTGAACGCCTCGGCTCCTCTGACCTGGGCCCCACAGCGGGGCAAGTCCTCTCTGATGAACCAGCCCCTCAGCACCTGACCTGTTGGCCCCAGTGACGGCAGCTCGAAGGCCAGGCAAGAGGGGGCATCCTGGGCCCTCTCCGCCGTCACACCCCCGAGTTCTCCAGGTGTATCTTCTAGCACCAGTATCTGATTTTCACTTCACGGCTCTGTGACTGTCTGATTAGGTCAGGTGCTCTGAAGAAGGCTGGCCGAACTGTCACCTGCTTGCCCAGCCAACGGAAGAATTATGTGGAGGGGGCGTTCCAGGGACCCTGGGCTCCCAGTGGGGCTCAGGGAAGCTTGGCCTTTAGGGTCCGTCGCCCCGTCTTCCGGAAGGAGGGACAGCAGCCCAAGAGTGTCCTACAGCCCTGGGACAGGGGCCTGGCGCCCCTGCGGCTCCCGCAGCTGTGCGCTGGTCCCGACAGCACGGGGGACCGGCAGCTGGTGTGCCCTGTGGCTGCTGTGCCCCTCCACCCTCCGCCTTCCCTCGTGCCTGCGGAGGGGGGGTCCCAGCCATGGGCCCAGCTGCGCTGGTGTCAGCCGCCTGCCTGCGGATCCCCTGCCTTCCTGGCACTCTGTCTCCCTCATGCCTAGGCAAGGAGGAGCCTTGCTATGGGGAGGGTTCTAAGGTTCTTACGGGTGGCCCCCAGCCCTGGGTCCCAATCCCGAGGTGAGAGCCGGCGGCGTTCCCGTCCCTGTGCGGGGCTGGAGCCCAGTATTTTGAGACCGGTGCTGAAGACACCAGCAGCGTGGCCCTGGCCGTCCAGAGAGCCGTGCAAGTGAGCAGAGGGACGACGGGTGGGCGGCAGGAACCTGGCGCCCCTCCCCCCCACGCTGTGAGCATCCACAGAACTGCGTACCATGTGTCTGGCAGATCTGCACAGGCCCCTTCTTTCCCGAGTCCCCCAGGTGGGCCCCCCTCCCCCGGCTGCCCCGCATCCCCCCACCCCCCACCCCTGCACATTCCTTCTCCTGCTCTAGCCTGAAGGACACGTGCCTGCCGCTCTCCCTGGGCCTCTGTCCCCGCCAACCTCCAAGAGCTGTGAGGCGCCTGGGCTCTGAGTCAGGTCAGAGTCGGTGTGGTGGAGGCCCGACAGGACCCCACACTCATGAGACCCCGCGCTTCCAGCGGAGGGAGTACCAGGGACAGGGGCGCACTCTGGGGGGCCTCTTGGGCGAGGCGCCGTTAGGCGTCCGCGGGTTAGAGAGGGAGGAGGTGGCTTTTGGTACCAGAGCGACTTGCCAAGAGCGGGGAATGAGGCAGGGGCCCCGGATCCCTGTCAGAGTGCGGGGCCCGCAGCGAGGTGCTCCCCTCTGCCCCGCGTGGCACCAAGGCTGTGCTGAGCCTCGGCCGCCTCACCCCGCGCTCTGCGGAGCTCCCGTCTGGTCCACGCTGAGGACGACCTCTGCCCGTCTTACCCTGGGTACGGCACCACCCTAGCGATAGCAGCCCACCCCAACAGTGCAACTGTCACAGTTGGTTCAACAGAAGCTCTGCTGCCCCCCCCCCCTTGGGGGCCCTGGCCCGTGTGCAGGAAGGGCAGACAAGGAGTCACTCGGGCAACGCCCACTGAGCACCAGACGGGAGGAGCCACCCCTCGGTTGACGCCGGGCTCTCCTGCAGATCTGACATCCCAGGGGCTCTCCGGGGTCTGTGAGCGCTCAGTGGCAGGTGCTCGGCCCTGGCCAACCGTCCGAGGAGGGTGGCGGCTGGTGACCTGCCAGGCCTTGGACCCAGTCCCCTGTCCGCTGGTTGGGGAGAAGGAAGGTGACCTGGTCTCCACACAGGGAATCGGCAACACGTGTCCAGGGAGCCCCTTGGCCTGTAGCCTGCGCTCTGGCCGCCATCATGGGATCTTCTGTGGGCAACCTGGTCCTAGTGTAGCTCAGTGCCAAGGTCACAGCCCACAGAACTGTGAGACACGGGAGCCAATGGAGAAGCAGAATCCCGCTCACAGCAGGCCCCGCGAACAAGAGGCTCCCTGAGGGTTCTGGTGAGCCCTGTGGGGCCCAACTTCCCCACCTCAGGCAGCCTCCTGTGGGAGCCCCAGACACAGCAAGACGGCAGATGGTTATTTCAAAAAAAGTCTTTTAATTGTTCAAAATAGCACAAAACGACATCGCACTATGGTAATATTGAGTCACGGGGGTTACTCTACATTAGATGAACAAGCTTACTGTTTCCAGAAACAAGAGATCAACGGGTGCTCGGGAATAGGGATGGGGGGAAACAACGGGACCAGGCGGTGGGCTCCAAGGTGACTAAACATGACGTTTTCCACAGCGAAATATACTATAATACAACAAATCAGAGGCCCCAGAGGGCGTGGGCCAGGGCCGGGGGTTTGCAGAGGCTGGGGTGCCCCCGGCCACAGCTGCGTCTCCAGGGCAGAGAAAGGGGTTTTGAAGAGACCGGCTGGTCGTTTCAAATCCTTCTGTGCGACCCGCCTGCAAGTCTCACTCGTTGCCTAAAGCTTGGGTGTGGGGCAGCAAGCTGTCACTAGCCATTCCAAGCAGAGCCCCAAGCCCACCAAGCCTGGCCCAGGAGGACGGGCCCAGCTTGGGGACTGCACTGTAAATTCACAGAGTCAGTGGCACCACACAACTTGCCCTCCCAGGCTGCCTCTGAGGCCAAGCTCCCCTCCATCATGCACCAGCTTTGCCGAGAGAGGGCGGCTGCAGGAAGCGGCAGTTGTGGGTGTTGGATGCTCTAAGCAGTCATGCCGGGGAGCGAGCCTGGGGGTCGTGGAGAGTGCTGTGGCCCCAGGACTGGCTGTCAGGCCGCGGCCCCCACCTCCACACCATCCTCCTCAGCAACCTGACTGACCTCGGGCTCTAGCGGACTCTGAAGCTCCCTCTAGGTGTGGAGCAACTGCCCGTGGGGAGTGAGGTTTGACGGCTCACCCTCCTTTGTCCCAGAGGCCTGGGGACAGGCAGAGGGGCAGAGGACAGGGGCCAGAAAGAGAAAACCGGGCTGGGCAGCAAACACCAGGCCCACAGGGGAGATCCCATGCCTCTCCTACCCTGGCTGCCCCAGCTTCTCCTCCAGAAAGATCCCTGCCAAGGCTTAGCCAAGGAGAAAAAGAGTTTAAAAAAAAGGGGGGGAAAAAAAGATACACATTCTGTACACAGCTAACAACAACAACAACAACAAAAAAAAGGGACAAAACCCCACACGCTAAGGCTAAAATTACAATAAAAATGTTAACTCCGTCAACTTCAACTTAAAAAAAATACAACAAATGCAGCAGTTGGTGATGTGGCCCCTAGCCCCAACCCCAGACAGGCTGAAGCCAGGCTCCGTGGGCGGCTACTCTACGCCCCAATTGGGAGTCGGGAGGTTTTCACAGAACACTGCTCAGGCCACCACGGGGTTCCTTCTCCACCTCTTTCTTTTTCTTTCTTCTCTTTTTTTCAAATGGGAAAGAAGAGGGGAGGGAGAAAGAGGTGGGTGTACGAAGGCCTCTGAGAAAATGTGTCAGCTTCCCATGGGAGTGCCAGGCAGGGCGGGGTGGGAGAAGCGGAAGGGCGGGCGGGTGTCGGGAAACACTAATGGAAGAAAATGCAACAGAACCAGACAGACACCCAGTTCAGGGTGCGGAGGCGGGGGAAGGGGCCCAGGGGGGCACCTCTCCTCGGCTTCCACGCCCACCCCCCACTCCTGGGGCCTTGGTCCCCTGGCAGGCGCTGGGCGGGGAGAGGAAGGGGGGCTCTTCCACATCTGCCTTCTGCTTCCTCCCCACAGCAATGGTAAAATGTGCTTTCTCGAGATTATTTTTAAAACAGAGGGAGAGAGAGAGGGAGAGAGAACGGGCAGCCGGTGTGGCGGCTCGTGAGGGCAAAGTGAGCGCCGGGTGGGCGGGGCGGGCAGGCCCGGGCGGGGCGGCGGTCCTGAAGCAGAGGGGGGTCTGGAGAAGCAGCCAGGCGCAGGGCAGCTGCCTCTCACTGACCGTCTGCCTTCGATTTCTTTGGAGCGGATTTCCTTGGGAGACGGGAGGCAAAGGCAAAGCGAAAAGCGTCAGCTGGGTCCCCACGGTGAAGCGAGTGGGACTCATCGGGGGCTCTGGCTGGGCCCTAGCGGGGCGTCGTGCCCGGTTAAGCAGCCCCCCTCGCTTAAGGAGAAGGCGGGCCCTACTGTCCCCACCGCTCCTTCCTCCCGGGATCCGCCTACCCCTGGCCTCAGAAGGCTCTTCAAAGGCACTCCCCGCTTACATTTCTGGAGAGGACATGGGCCGCTTGCTGGCCGGCTTGGCGCCAGAGCTGTCCTTACTGGTTTCTGAAAGGAAAGAGGCCAACAGTGAGTGAGCAGCTCAGCAACGCGGGTGAGACGACTCCAGTGGTGCAGCTGAGGGAACGAGAGCGGGGACGACGCCCGTGGCCCCCCCAACCCCGCGCAAACTCTTGACGGAGCAGCCCGAGGCCTCTGCTCCCCACCCCATGCCTCCTGCTGCCGGTCTCGGCAGCCCTTCCCGCCCCCAGCAGCCCCGAGCAGTTTCCTCTGCACCCCCAGATGAGGCGAGTAACCCTCCACTCCAAGACACCTACCCAGGGCCCTAGGCCATCACCCGCCCCAGAATACAAAGCCCCCAAGTCCAGCTTGGAGCCGGGTGGTCCCGGCGACGCTCGCGGGGCTTTTCCCCGCCATCCCCCAACCTCTCCCTAGAGCTGCCCAAAGGAGCCCAACGAACAAGACCCACCTTGCAACCACCTGACTTGCGTGGCTGGGCCGTAGCCCTTCTCGTTGCGGGCAGCGATGCGGAAGATGATGGCGGGCTTGGTGGTGTAGTCGATGTGGGCGTTGGAGAGGCTGGAGGACTGCACGAGGCAGGAGGGGCTGGGCCCACAGTACACCCGCATGAAGGCCAGCTGCGCCGGGGTGGAGCTCTTGGACTCGCCCCCAGACTGCGAGCTCTGGATGGCCAGGTACACCGAGTACTCGATGATCTTCCCAGAGGTCACAGAGGGCGGCTCCCAGGTGAGGTGAGCGCCATCTGGACTCTGGAACCGAGGGGGCAGAGATCAGGCTGGGCCATCTTCAGCCTTGTGACTTATTCCCACCCCGGCCACCCGGGTACAGAGGGCCTAGAATGCTTCGAAGCCTCCGGAACTGAGTGTTCATACTTCACCCTCCTCCTAACACAACAAAGCTGTTTCAGAGCAGAGCTCCAGGAGCTCCAAAGAGATGGCTTCTTCTGCCCCCACCCGGAAGGCAGCCTGACGCAACAGCACGATACAACCAACGGGACTCCAGCAGCCTTCCCAGCCCCGCTCTGCCACCTAGCATGTGGCTCGTCTTTTAGCCTCTCGGCGCCTCAGTCTCCTCATCGGGGGTTTAAGGATTAGATGAAGGAGCACGTGGAGCACAGCACACAGTGTGTCAAAAGGGGGAGGCGGTGGCAGGGGCACGGGGAGGAACTTGCCCTTGTCTCCCTGGCCATTGCCGACAGAGCCAGGACCAGAAGCCTCACCGCAGAGCCAGCTGGCTCTGCCCGCACCCTGGGGCCCCCTCCCGAGTCACCCCTGCCGGAAGCCAGCACGGAAGAGAGCGCTGAGTGCACGGACTCAGCCGAGGACAGAGGCTGATCCCAGGGCAAGAAGACTCACTTTGCTGATTTTAATGGCACAGGGGGCCCCCGGGAAGCCAGGCAGACACGTCTTAAAGGCTGAGATCTCGCTGAAGGGCCCCCGGCCACAGGCGTTGACCCCGGCAACGCGGAACTTATAGGCGGTGCCAGGCTGCAGCTCCTGCTTGCGCAGCTGGTTATAGTCCGGCACCGCGCCCGAGTCGTCCTGCGGGAAGAGGCCGGGCGAACAGGAAGGGAGACACGGAAGTGCCTGACGTGAGAGGGCTGCTGGAGTGTGGCTCTGGGGCCAGCAGAGGAGTTTTCTACCCTGGGGACGATGCAGGTCCACACAGTGGGGTGGGTGGGCCGGGGAAAGGGCAGCCACGGCAGCCCCTGCACGACAAGGCGGGGACAGGGCAAGGTGGGCCAAGGCTGGGCTTCACAGCCACTTCAAGGGTCACAGGGAGAGAGGGGGGCAGCCCTAAGACAGGCATGCCCCCGGGGAGCTTGATAAATCCCTACCCACCCGGGGGTCTCAGCTCGCGGGGACACTTACGTCCGACGGAGCAGCGTCATCAGGTGGCAGGAAATAGTGTGTCACCATCACGTTGGTGCCTTTAATGACCCCCACATCAAACCACTGGTTCTCTTTCTTCACGGGGGCTTTGCTGGGCGGGGGTGGCAGGTCTGGCTTCTGCAAGTCAGAGAGGGGAGAAGAGATCAGGCCCTCCACCCTCGGGGCCCAAATGCTGCACCCCAACCCCCGAGTCCCCGTCACTCCAGACTCACTACGCCCAGGGACTCGATGCCATTGGCCACTTCCGTCAGGGTAGCCGCGGCCTGCAGCTTCGCGGGACTGGCGACCACGACTGGCTGGGGGGCCACAAACGTGTTGGACGGAGCCAGGCCTGGGAGTAAAGATGGCATCAACAGGAAAGGCCCCGGAGACCTGGCTTTTGCGTGGGAGCCCTTCCCGCAGGCTAGAGGACACGCCCGCCTCTGCACGGAGGGGCCCGGGACCAGCGCCGCCCCCCACCCCCACCGCCGCCCCGAGACTTTCTTCCGCAATCAACCAAGTTCCCTGGGGGAGCAGGGCCCCACTCACTCTCAGTGGCTGTGGAGGGCAGCAGTGCCACGGTGCTGGGCGCAGCCCCGGCCAGCTCGTTGAGGCAGTTGCTCTCGATGGTCGGGTCGTTGAGGCTGTCGGCAGGGGCCAGCGCCTCCGTGGGGAGGTGGTGCTGCTGCTGCTGGGCCTGCGCCTCCTGGAGCTGCTGCTGCTGCACCAGGGCGGCCAGCTCCTGCTGCGTCAGCACGATGGGGATGGTGGTAGCCTGGCCCTCCTGGCCCTCGGCCGACAGGTGGCTCAGCTCCGCCTGCGTCACAGCGGCCGCCGCCTCCGACGTGTCCATGGGCTCCCCGGTGCCTGCTCCAGGTGGAGATGACTTCTACTTAGGAGGAGCGGCAGGTGGGAGAGCCCAGCCCCGGCTACCCATGGTCACCGCCCTCCCGGAGCTAGGGGCAGCCCTGGTGCCCTGGGGGGTGCCGGCCCTCAGAGCCTGTCTCTCGGACCTCGTCTCCGGCCCACCTCTACCCTGCCCTCCCCCGCCCGAGAAAGCCCGCTTCCTTCCTGGGCGCCCAAGTCAGCCTGCCCTCCCCGTCAAGTCTGCGGCGTGCTGCCCTGGCGGGAAACAAGCCTCCTCTTCCCAGGCTGTCACTGGGGCCCGCCAGCCAGGGCTGCCAGCAGGGAGGCTCCAGAACCCCGGTTCCTCACTCCTCCCGAGGAGTCCGTCTTCCCCTCGGGGCTCCCACCTACCCTGAACCAAAGACAGTGGGGTAAGCCACCTACCGTGACCCCAGCACCTACCCATGACGGCCTGCTGCGCGGCCTGGAGCACGGCCTGGATGGCCAGGGCCTGGGCTTCCTCTGTGGCCGCGGCCTGGGCGGCCGCTTCAGCGGCAGCAGTCACCGCCAGCTCCTCGGGGGTGAGCCCCGTTACCATGAGGGTGGTAGTGCCCGCCTGGGCCTCGGCCATCAGCTCTTGGGGAAGTGACAACTGGTCTACTTCGGACTGCGTGGGCGGTGGCGGCTGGACCACCACAGTGGCTACCACGGCTGAGCTGGCAGGCTCCTGGCCTGAAGACGGGTCCCCCGTACTGCTCAGATCCACGGCGGCCTGGAGCTCGGGGGCCTGGGAGGCTGACAGGACCTCGGCGGACTCCCCCATCAGGGGTGCGGAGGCAGGCTGCAGGAGCTGCCGCGGCGGAAGCTGCTGGCGAGGCCCTGGAGAGGCCTGGAGCTCCTCTGGGGGCTGCAGGATGTCAACAGCAGAGAAGGGCATGTCAGAAGTTTCTGTGTTGGCTATGGTCACTGTTATCGTGGCCGGGATGGGGACTTCGGTGGTCAGAGCCCCTGGGGTAGTCTCGGTCACTGATGAGATCTTCTAGAAAGGGAGAGAAGCCCCTGTCAGAGGGAAGGAGCGGGAGGCCAGAACCAGGCAGACCTTCATCTTTCCCTGTGGGCCAGGATTTGCATTCCCCAGGGGCCGCCACGACCCCATCTGATGAGCAGGGGCAGTAGGTCACTGAGCAGTGGGGGGCGTGGCAAGAGGAGTGGAGACCCGCGACCTGCCGGCCAATTTTACCCCATCCTCACAGAGGTCTCCCGGCCTCGCCAAAGGGGCCCTCAGACTCCCGCTGTGCCACTCTTACAGGCGACAGCCGAGTAACAAGCCATAGGAAACAGCTACAGAAAGAAAAGCGCCCACCAGACACCCACCAAGCCTGGGGGTCTCCTGCGCCCTGCCCTGTCAGGCACGAGGCTGCCCTTCTATGGTCTGGAAAAGGAACCAGGAGTGGCGCGTGCCTGGAGCGAGAGCGACACCTGGTGTCCAATCCTGGAACAGCGCAGGCCTGAAGTGCGGTGGGCAACAGGGAGGCAGACAGAGGGGGGCGTTCCGGGGGCTCTTACCGGCACCGAAGGGCCCGGGACCGGTGTGGACTGTGTCACAGTGGTCACGGCCCGTGTCAGCGTGGAGGACACCGTTGTCGTGATAGGACTGGAACCAGGGATGTTCACGCCGTCGCCCTGGGTGCTCT
The DNA here is from genome assembly GCF_011762595.2 of Tursiops truncatus. NCBI lineage: Eukaryota > Metazoa > Chordata > Mammalia > Artiodactyla > Delphinidae > Tursiops > Tursiops truncatus. The sequence goes on along the minus strand of NC_047055.1, from coordinate 1,514,466 downwards.
CCACCTCTCCCTGGTCGCTGGCAGGCGGCGGGGGGTCTGCGGGGGGCAAGCGGAGAGCGGGATGACAGGCCCCCCTCCAGCAGGGTTTCCACCCAGCTCTGCCAGCAGGGGACACCATCGCCCAGAGGACCCGCCCAGGCTAGTAAACCGAGCTCCGCGGAATCAAACCGAAGGCCTCTTGCTGGGGCCTGGGCCCCGGGGAGCACGGGTGCCAGGCTGGCCGCCTCCACCTACCTTGGTTGGAACTCATGTTGGAGGTGACGGTGGTGGCCGTGTGCGTGGTGCCTGTCTCGTGGGTCTCACAGGGTGGGTTGGAGCACACCCTCTGCGTCGGGAAAGGAGCCAGCAATGAAGCTCCAGCCTGGGGGGTAACTGCGGGCGGTGCCGCCCCCTCCAAGCCGGACTCCAGGGTTCTGTGGGAGGGCGCGGCGTCAGGGAGCAGGGCGCCCATGCTGACTGACATGGTGGTACCGGTGGAAGCCGTCTGGTGCGTCTCACAGGGGCGGCCAGCCGGGGGCTGCTGCCCACCCTCTGGCTGGCCCGCACCCCCGGTGGACGTGGCGGTGGTGGGCGTAGGGGTGGTGCCTGTCTCGTGGGTCTCGCACGGGGGGTTGGAGCAGACCTGCGTCACGGTGGCCGAGGAGCACAGCAGTGCCTCCAGGGCCTTCACAGTCACAGCGGCGCCAGGCGAGCTCTCGTACCCAAGCGCGGGCATCCCCTGCACCTCACTGGGTTCCCCGGCACCCACGGTAGAGCGGGCCGTGGTGGCGGTGTACGTCGTGTGGGCGTGATGCGCCTCCGGCTGGCGCCCCACAGATACCAGCGGGCCCAGGCCAGCTAGGGGGCTACCCTCACCACCAGGCCTGACCTGGGTGCTCAGAGGGCCCAACTGCACGAGCGTGGCGCCACGGCCACCAGCCTCCAGGGCCAGGCTTGGTCTGAAGAGCGGGCCAGCTGAGCATGGGGCCCCGGTGGCCATCACAGTCATGGTGGTGCTGGTCGCGCCGGTCTGGCGGGTTTGGCACGAGGGCTTGACAGAGCCCTGGGCTCCCTCTGACGCCCCGGCAGCCATGCCGACCCGGACCACGGCGGGCACGGTGCTTGCCACACAGGTGTACCGGATGTCTCGCCGCTGCCCGGCTCCGATGCCCGACATGGCGGTGGTGGCCGTGCTGGTGGTGCCCGTCTCGTGGGTCTCACACGGCGGGTTGGAGCAGCCGTGCTGCCCAGCCATGTTGGAGGTGGCAGTGGTGGCCGTGTTGGTGGTGCCCGTGTCGTGGGTCTCGCACGGCGGGTTGGAACAGACGCGAACCACACTGCCGTTCTGCTGGCCCACTGTGGAGCTCACGAGAGAAGCAGCTGCCTCTTGTCTGTCGCAGACAAACTGCACCTGGGTGGGCTGCGGGTGTCCCCCGAGATTAGCCACGACGGTGGTGGTGGCTGTGTTGGTGGTGCCCGTCTCGTGGGTCTCGCAGGGCGGGTTGGAGCACACCAGTGTCACAGTGCCGGGCTGCACGTCACCCTGGCCTGAGTCAGCGATGGTGACCGTGGCCGTGGGCTGTTCTGTAGTAGGCGAGGCCAGAATGGACACGGGGAGGTCGTGCACAGGCTGGGCCTCGACCCCGCTGGGCGCTGTGATCAGAGTCACCTGGGTAGGCTGGGAGACAGGCTGGGGGAGAGGCCAGATGGGAAATTAGTACAGCATCCCCTACGCTGGCTGGGACCACCAGCTTGGCTCCTAAAGCAACAAAGCTGGCAAATCCAGGACCTGCTCACCCTCTGACCCCAAGAAACTGACTCTCTCAGGAACCAAGGAAGAGGTACTGCATCACCTCAAGGGCCACAGGGACTGGGAAGGGGCTGGGCGGGGGGGAGGCCTGGGCTGGGAACCCTGCTGACCCCAGGCTGTACCAAGGCCAGCCACAGACGCTTCACCACTTCACCGGGAATTCAGCTTACAACGTACGAAGAGAAAGATGCTATATGCACCCCAAAATGAACTGTCGTACCCTCTACGGTATCACGAAAGAAAAAGCCTAACGCTCAAACACTAAAAATGGCTGAAATACATTATCTCAGCACGACACGCTATCGAACGGTGACTAAGAATCGCAATTACGTGGCTACAGGGAAACCGTCCTACGGGTGCCACACACGGGAGGGAAAAAAAGGACCCAGCTGCACATGGCAGCAGAAGGAAGCCTGGAGAGGGTGGCCCCAACGTGGAGACCGGAACCCTCAGGCTGGGCCCGTGCTTCCACGTGCTCTCCCGGCTGCCCTACCTGCATGGTGATGGTGGGGGTGGTGAGCCCACCGGCCGCCGTCAGCGTGGTCTGTGCCGCCGACACGGTAATGGCAGTGGGGTTGATCACTTGGCTCGAGAGGGTGGCGATGGTGCCCAAGGTGGTGATGGGTGTGGCCAGGGAGGCACTGGTGCTGTGGCCCCCGGCCCCGGCGAGGCTGGTGGACACGGTGCCTGTCACGGTGCCTAGGGTCGTGACGCCTGAAGGCAGAGAGGGAGGCGGGAGTGGGATGTGGGAGGAAGCCCGCTGTTGGCACCGCCTTCCCGGCAGCTTTTCTCCCTGGGCAGGCGGGGCCGGGGTGCACCCTGACTCTGCCCCACTCCCCCCGCGGCCTACACACCTGTTGTGCCCTTCACGACCAACGTGGTGACAGCCGGCTTGACAGCGGAGACGGTAACGGGGGTGACCAGGCGGACGCCGCCCATGGGCACGGTGCGGAGAATGGTGCCCGGCTGGCCGGGGGCTCCCTTCAGCACCACCTGGGATGTCAAGAGGAAAGCAGCCTCACATCACATGTGGGCTGGCCAGACCCTGCGCTGGCCCTCCCAGGCCCCACGGGAAGACCCACGTGGCCTGCTGTGCTCCCGGACTGGACCCTGGGGTGAGGAGAGGGCCAGGCACGCCGCACCTGGGTCACTCCTTGCTGCCCGTGGCCAGTGGCGATTTTGGGAACAGCAGTGATGATTTTGGCGGGGGCTCCAGTTCCGGAAGTCATAACCTTGGTGGTGATAATGGTGATGGGGGACTTGATGCCGGGAGTGCTGGTCACACCTGGAGGAGAGGGGGGCAGCCTGGCTTCAGGCTGGGCCACGAGGGACAGCGCCGGCCTCCCACCCGGGCCTGCTGCCGGGTCCCGTTTCTCTTGGGCCCCCTTTCAAGCAGTTACTCCTGCTGCCCCTTGATTAAAACAAAGAAGTACCAACTGTAGCCGTAACCCCTGCTACCTCCCGACCTATCTTAAGGAAAAGGCAGGGAGAGGGTGGAAAAGAGGGGAAAACCAGAATGGAAACACGTCGCAGCCCGCCCTCCATCTGCCTGCCTTTTCCCTCCTGACATGGTCCCTCACCAGCACGCTGGAGGAGGCCCCTACCCGTGGCGCCCGCCTGCGTGATGATGGCCGACATGGGGATGGTCTTGATGATAGTGGTCGTGCCGGGCTTGGTGGTGCTGGGGGACACGCTGCTGATGCCCAGGATGGTGGGCTTAGTCCCTGCCCCGCTGGCCTGCGTGGTAGTGATGATGGTGGTGGGCTTCCCATCTGCTGATGTCACCAGCTTCAGGATAGTCCCAGCTGGCAGGGGCCCTTTGGTCTGTAAGGGGAAAACACGCAAAGACGGGGTGAGGTGAACCGGCATCATTGTCAAGATGAGAAATGTTTTTTTTTTTTTAATTTTTAACTGAAACACAGCTGATCTACAATGTTGTGTTAGTTTCAGGTGTACAACTAAGCGATTCAGTTATACCCATATATATCTATCCATCCTTTTTTTAGAAGAATGGCAAGTTTAACAGTGACTCTGGTCTGGCTAGTCTCCACTGGCAGCCCAGGCAGCTCAGAGTATTCTGAAGACCGAGGGTGACAGGTCCTACCAAGCAGTAGGACCTTCTGTGCCATCAGTGTTCATGGGATCATGTCTAGCCAGGGATGCGAGTTCTAACCCCAGGCCAGCGCCCACTCTTGCTTGTGTCACAGTCTGGAGCCCACGAGCTCACCTGGATGATCTGAGTCACCGGGCCTGTAGACGCCTGGCCTGTGACTGCAGAAGTCTGAACTGGTTTGGTCTGGACCACTGACATCACTTTGCCCAGATTGGAAATCTGAAAAGGAAGACATGGAGCACAAAGAGTGATCCAGAGACCAGTCAAGGGCACGGCCTGGGCTGGGCTCTCCTGGCACCCATCACTCACCAGAGCACTGCCTCCTGGGACAGAGATGGGGCTCTTCACCAGGGTGATGGTCTTGGTGACCCCACCCACCACTGTGGTCACCACCTGTGCTTGCTGGGCCACTGTCACAGTCCCCGACTTGTGTACTGTGATGATGGGGCGGGTGGACGTGTTGGCGGCAGAGGAGACAGACGTCCCCACCTGGGCGGCTGCAGTCTTCAGCATGCGAGTGGCTGGGTTGCTCACCTGGAGGGAGCAGAGAAGAGTGGTGGGCGGGGCAGAGAGCACCCCAGCCTCTGCCTGGAATGGCGGGGGTGCGCACACAGCAAAACTCTAGCCTGCCTTGCCCCATGCGTGCATGAGTGAGTGCGTCCCTAGCTCAGTTTGGTTTACCTTTCCTCTAGCAAAGCAAGGGAGGACACTGGGCCAGCAAGTCTAGCCTAAGGCTGCCACACCCCTATAGCTATCAGCTTATTCCACAGCCCACAGCAAACACGTTACGGACCTACAGCCTCTGCGGGTTGGTCCAAAGCCCGGAAGGAGTGACCGCTGTCTGATCACAGTGCCCAGAAGCCCCCGGCCCCAAGGCTGAGAACCAGGCCCAAGGGATGCTCACCATGACTGGCGAGGAGGCCACCTTCACAGTGGCTGGGAGGGTGGTGGTGCCAGGTGTCACGGCCACAGTTTTGACGATGGTGGTGCCGGCCGGGACACTCAGCACCGTGGGTGCCGAGGAAGGAGGGATCTTCTGGGTGGCGGCAGCCGCGGCTGCCAACGCCGCCATGCCACTCATCTGCGGGTTGCTGCCGATGACCTGCAGCAGGCGCAGGGAGTGTGAGCCCACAGGGAGTGCCAGGCCCGCGGCCACCACACTCCCTGCTCCACGGCCTTCACCAGAACCCGCCTGGCTCGCTCGCCCTGAAGTGGCACCTCTCAGCGTCAGGACTGCTGGGCCCTGCTCTACTGACCCCAGACGTGGACTCCTACCACTGATGAGGCACAGCAACCTGGCAGCAAGAGTTACGAGTAGTTCTGGATCTTTCCTAAAGACCACGGAGACAGATACAGCTCTCTCCTCAGGGGGCTGAGTCAAACCCCAGCTGGCTAGATCCTCCCCTCAGGCTCCAGGACAAGAAAATACACATTTAAAATGCCCTTGAGGTCAGACGGGCGGTTCTGAGGCATGAGCTTATTAACCCTTAAGTTAGTGCCGAGTGGTCGCCTCATCAGCGCTTTACGGGCGCAGGATGAGCGGGACTCGAATCCCGCCAGCGCACTACCGACCGCCAGGAAAGCCCCGCCCTAGCTTCTCACCGTCCCCTGGGCGCTCTGCGTAGGCACGACCATTCGCACGCCTGCGGGAAGGGAGGTCACAGTGACGGGGGCTTTCCCAGCCTGGCTGGCAGGTCGCATGGTGACCAATGGGGTTCCTGTTGTAGCCTGAGGACCGGTCACTTTGAGAACAGCAGGGACACCTGGCAAGAGAAGGGGCAGAGGCGAACAGCTTCTGTGACCTGCTTGTGCTTCAAATCTGGCCCTTCCAGACACCCTCAGTGACAGCCTCCAAGGTCGGGACCGAGGTCCCCCGCCACCACTTGGCCACAAGCCTGCACGAATGGCCACCAGGTGTGCCGTCTGTCTAGCGGTCCTCACTCGGGCACGTGACCCCCTGGTGGGCCGGATCTTGCCCTTGAGAGCCCGGCCCCCGCTCACCTTGAGTCCTGGCTGCGGCAGGCACGGAGATCGAGCTACCAGGCACCGTCGGCAGGACCTGGATGGTGGTGGTGGTTGGGGTGGTGGCGGCAGCCTGGGGCAGGAGCGTGATGCCTACTTGGGTCAGTGGCTGCACAGCAGGCGCGGCTGCTGCTGGGGCAGGGCTCTTGGGAGGGTTGGCAGGCACAGACGGGACTGGATTGGGTGTAGGGGAGGTGGCAGTAGCAGCCGTGGCAGGAATGTCATATTTCTGGAGCTGCAGAAGATAACTGTCGGCTGTTGCCACAGCCCCCCAGCTCACCTCCAGGGAGTTGGTGTTGGCTCGTACCAGCTGTACCCGGGCCGGGGGCGGTGGCTTTTCTGTAAGAGAGCACCGCTGGTGAGAAGGCGGCAGCAGAGACTTCAGGGACGGGCATGGCAGCTCTCCTCCGGTCGGCCTTACCCGTTTCCAGGTACCAGAGGTCCTTGCAGCAGACCTGGTTGTTCCAGGCCTTTCGGTAGCCGTCACGCCCACTCCAAATGTACAGGCGGGTGTTGATGGCTACAGCACAGTGGCCGGCACGGGCCCGGGGAATATTGTCCTCCAGCGTATCCATCAGGATGGTCTCCCAGGCCATGGTATCTGGGGAGGGCAGGATGTGGAGGTCAGTAGGGGGCAGAGGAATAGACAACCCCCAAGGGCTCTTTGGCCTTTTGCTGTCAGGGATGGGGAATTAAAACCAGGAAGTCATCAAAGATTACTAAATTAAGACAAACACAAAAACAAAAACAACTCCACATAGCAAAAAGACCGTAAAAAATTATAAACCACAAACTACAAACTGGGAAAACTATGTGAAACACACAGCCAAAGGTTTCCCTTCTCACACATCAAGCAACAACAAGAGCCTCTAGAAAGAGATGGGTGAAGAGGAACGCAAGTTACAGAAAAGGTGACAAGAGGATCCGAGGAAAAATACATACCCTCACTCACGATTAAGGCAAACTTAACCCAGAGGGTGCCTGGCAGTTTGATGTTCGTGCTGGTGCAGCCAGGGCTCAGGGTGAGCCAGGGGAGGGAATGGGGGCTGGCCCATGGGGAGAGTCAAGTGCCTACCGGGCTCCGCAAAGAGCGAACTGTTTACCGGCCTGGCAAACACTGCCAGGGGCATCTGTGTGTACAGCAACATCCCTCTGAAAGCAAGTCTACCTCTAGGTCTTCCTCTTTGAATACAACTGCACTTGGCGAGAATGGTGTGAGGATACTCACGAGCAGCGTTGGTGCAAGTTTTGACACCACGAGAGCAATTCAAAAGAATGAGGCCACTCGCCCTGCAGGGATGGGATGGTCTCCAGGACAGAGTAAATGCAAGGGTCAGGGGCCGCACTGCGTAGAGCAGGCCGCTGTCCTGTTTCCTCGGTTTTAAAGGAACCTAGAGGCAACGCTCGTGTATATAGCAAAGTCCCTGCAGGGTGGGTGAGAAACCACCAACAGGAGACAGGAGGGATGCTCTGCGTGGTTACGCTGGGTAGGAAGAGCCTATTCAAAAGACGCAAAGGAGGAGCGTCCCTCAGAGCACTTGGGCCACTGGCTACTCCTGGCGGATTCTAGAGGCACGGCCTAGAAGCAGCTCGGCTCCCTGTGCTCCCCACACAGCTTTCAGGCCGAGGAGGCCGCTCTGAGCCCAAGCCCGAGGAGGCCATACCCAGGTTGAGACAAGCCAGTGTGTTGGTACACTTCCACTCCTTCTCGTGTGTGGCCACTTTGACGTCATCCATGACGAGAGGCACCCAGCCACCAAACACGTACATTCTGGGACGAGGGAGGGAAGAGTAGGAGAGGATTGTAGAGGAGGTGCCAAGCTAGAGGCCACCTCTTCCATCCAGAAACTTCTGAACACACTTGGTCCTCTAGCTCTCCCCAGGACGCACGAAGCTCTGGACGTGGCCCTCTCCTACTTGGTGGCTCAGCCCTCACAAGAACTGTGTCACCTCCAGTATGTGGAGCCTCGGTTTAGCTCACCTAAAGCTCACCTCAGTCCCCATCGTTCTTATATTCACTTTGGGACTTTGGCATTGACAAAAACACTCAGCTGCTGGCGGAGAGGACGGTCTGTGCCCCTCTACCCTCTGTCTTTTCTCAGTCCCCCAGGGTCATAATGGAAAGACGGGGCTGCCGAACGCCAGCCCAGCCAGAAAGAGGTCTCCTCAGGCCTTAGGGGTTGCTGGAAGGAAACTGCGAGCCCACGGGGGTGGGGGTGGGGGTGGGGGTGGGGGTGGGGTGGGCTAGGAAGGGAAAAGCCGTGGCTGGCTGCTCACTTGTTTCCTATGGTCGTAGCCGAGTGGAGACTTCGAGGAAGAGGTGCCACCCCGCTGAGGCTGGGCTTATTCCACGTCAGAGTCTCTGTGCAAAGCAATGGGAAGGGAAGGTTACCCATACCAGGTCGGACACGGGCCCTCTGACCCACAGGATGTGCCCCGGACACAGGGAAGGTGCGGGGAGGCAGGTGCTGACCCAGCGCAAGAATCCATACCTGGCCTCCTTACAGCCCATGGGAGGCCCTCCGGTCACCAGGTGCTGGCATTTCCCAAGCTGCGTTTACCATCCTCTGAACTTTTACTGAGCACCCACTACAAGCCAGCACCGCTCCTGGGCTGGGGTAGGAGCGGCGGGCGCACCTTCTGACTCCCGGCAAGACGCACTCTCTCCCACACCGCCTCCGCCACCTACAGAGCTGCTGCTGCTGGGGATTCTGCTCCCGAGACACTGTTTCTTTCGAGCACCGATGCTGCCCCACAGGACCACCTAACCCTCCAGACATGTGTGGTCGGCCACCTTCTCCCCTCAGCCTTCTTCAGGTCGAAAGCCTGAACTCCTTTCAACCGCTCCCGCTTCCCCACCTGCCGACCAGCCCGAGGAGTCCCCACGGCTCTAAGGGCATCTGTACATCCCCTCTGACTGTGACAGACCAGGGGGCTCCGCTCCTGGCACAGCCTGACCACTGACAAGTCGACAGGGACAGGTGCTACCTCATCTACACAGTTCCATTCTAGAAAGGCCCTTCCCTCTCCCCTCACTCTCCTGGAAGACAGCAGACCAACTCAGCCAACCGAGCCTTGCTCTTTCTTCAAGCAACGCCACAAGCTCGGGGCAAAGATGACAGCCCCAAATGGGTCCTATCCTGACCCTGCAGCAAGTACAGGGCTAGGCGGGACACTCCCCTCCCTGTGAGCCCCAACTCAACACCCCACACCGGCCGCCCAGCAGACCAGCTTCGCGCCAAGACTACTGGAGCCGCCGCACCCACATCTTACCAATATCCAGCGTCCAGAGGTCCCCCAGCCTGCAGCCACTCATCCCTCCATAGATCACCAGCTTGGACTTCTTGTTGTCTTTCTCGGTGTAGACCACTGCAGTGTGGGACTCCCGGGGTGGGGGAAGGACGCCGTAAGTGATGGGAATGTCCCAGGCTACCACTCCAGAGCCTGGCCGCAGTTCCAGGATGTATAAGTCATTCAGGTACCTGGAGAAGAACAGTCAGTTATGGCGGGCCACCGGCTTCGATGGGTGAACAGTGGACTCCTGGGGAGACAAAGGGGGCTGAGGCTGTGCGAACCCCAAGGTCTTCTACCTTCGCCCCGAAGGAGGGGCTACCAGAAGCTCCAGAGGAGGAGAGCAAGGAGAAGAGGAAGAGCCGGATGGGGTGTGCCAGTCTGCCCTGCACACGAAGCTGGGCGTGACATGAGGGCCTCCCGGGTGAAAAGGGGGCACCATCTCAGGACTACCTCCAAACTTCAGAAAGGACAACAACCATCACGAAGATTGCAGGCAGCAGATGCTGAGAAGCAAAGCGCCAGCTCTAAACTGGGTCTGAGGAGCAGGAACCAGCCCAAGGCAAGGTGGGTTTCTACCTCCTGGCCTGGCCCTCCTCCCGCGAGGCCTCCTCGGGGTTAGAAAGCTCCTTAGAGGGCATCCAGTGCCACCCTCGTTTCACAAAGGAAAGGCACTTGGTACGGCAGGCTTGGCTGCTATGTGAGCAAGCACCCGCCTTCACGGGATTCCACGTGAACAGGACAAAGCCTCACCTCGGAATGTTGTTCTTGGGGTCCTCGCTATCGTTGGCCAGACCTCCAAACAGGTAACATTTGTTGCCCACAAGGGAGAAGCTGTGCCCGAGCCGAGGACACGGAGGGGGCCCGTTTTTGGGCGTCTTTGCTTTGAGTCTCTTCCACTCCCACCGGCTTGCCTGCAAAATGAAGACCCAGTGATTAAATCGGGGATGAGCCGGCCACTGGCCGCACAGGGAAGGGCTGGTGCTGATGAGGGAGGGACCTGAAGGGAGTGAGAAGGTCCTGGGTGACATGGGGCCTGCCCCCGCCCCTGCCCCAAGAACCAGGGCCTACCTGGAGCTCGTAGAGGTCGTTGCTGTATTTGCCGTACTCCACCATCCCGCCAAATACCAGCAGGCGAGTCCCATCGCACACAAAGCCATAGGCTGCACATCCAGGAGGGATGTCCCCTCTCACGGCCGGGATGAACCACTGGTTGGTCGCTGGAGAACAAAAGTTAGCAGAAGTCAGAACTCCTCGGGAGCCCCTAGAACCAGAACCTCCACCCCTCTTCCTCCCCACACCCACCAGCCTTCAAAATACAGTCTAAGAAAGGAGGGGCTGAGGCACTGCCTCTCTTCCCAAGGATGTGGGACTTTCTCCTTTTACCATCCAAGTGCCAGCCCTCTATCCAAGCCATCTTCCAAACTCCTTGGCCTCAGAGGCCACCTCAAAACAGCCTGTGATCACCCTGCTTCTCATCACGGTCGTCTTAAAAAGCAGGAAGTCACTGACCAAGAAAATTCGTCAGCTTCTGGCGATGTGGCCACCTCCCGCCACTCTATGGGTCATCGGAAAGAAACGTCTAACACCCAAAATACCGTCCAGGGGCCCGTGGCTGCACCTCTAAGTGGCCAAAAGAGCTACCAGTGCAGGCTGGGAGCAGCAGCCTGCGGTATAGGCTGGGGAGGGCCATGGGGGTACGAATCAATCTCTACTGCTGTTTCCCGGGTGACGGTCCGGAGCAGCCCTCCCCCGGGCCCACCCCCTCCCCCCTCCAGAACACGGGCAGAGGTGGCGGCAGTCAGTGCCAACTAAGCTGCCCAAAGCCCATCGCCTCTAGCCGGGCTGGAGCTCCCAACCTGCCCCTGCTCTGCCTGGCATCCTTGCCCCTCCTGGGCCACCGCCCTCACGTCTGCCATGCCAGGTCTTCCTGGAAAAGTCCGGGGGCAAACGCTGCCCTCTTGTGAGGGATGCCTTCTGTCCTATGTTATTTGAAGGGCCATCCCCTAAAACATACACCACACTCTCTCCGAAAACCCCAAACCGGCAGCCGACTGCAAATCTGATTCCACGCCCCTCGATCACTTTTGGTCAAACGTAGGCAAGTGAATTGGGACTGAGGGGCCAGTGGGCAGGGCACGGATCTGGGAGCGAACAGAGCCCCTGTGGGGGCGTGACAGGAGCCGGGACAGCACGGTGCACCCGGTCCCTGACCCCGTCCAGGCTGGGTAACCCGACTCTACCTGCAGCTGGGCAGAGAGGCCTGCCCCACCCCGCCGCCAAAAACACACCACACCTCCCGAGGTAAAGGCGCCCGGCTCGCCGCTTCCCAAGTGTACACGTTAGTTTGCAGTGGGCTGTGGGTCCCGTCCTCAGTTCAGCAGCCAGCGGGCCTCCGGGTCCCCTGCCTGCTCTGCACGCCCAGGCCCCAGACCCCCGCGCTCCACCTCGTCCTACCGCGCAGCGCAAAGACAAACCAAGAAGAGCAGCAGCTTTCCAGGCTGGAGCCATCAGCCCTGCCCGAACTGGGGGAGATGGCCTCCCGCGGGGCCCGGAAGGAGCTTCATCCAAGTTCCCGGGATTGAAGCCGCCACAGACCTCTGAGCCTCCCTCCGTGGACAAAGGAACAGAGACCAGGAGTGGAAGTAACTTACCCGAGGTCACAGGGCCAAACACACACACACAGATGAGAACCTTGTCACCGACTTAAAGTGACTGCTAGGTGCCCACCTGAGGGCCGGGAGGAGGCTACACGGGAAACGGCAGCTCTCTCGTCACATGCCACCACTGACTCAGCGGGCCGGGCTAGAGGGACCTGTGACGTCCTGACAGCTCATTCTACAGCACCCAAGAGGGGCTGATCTCATTCTAGAGCCCTCCAGGCAGGGCAGGGGCTCTCTGCACTGCCATCAGGAGCAGTCTGTCAGGAGGCACAGTTTCTGGTCTGAAGCCAGAACCTGCCGCTCTTCACATCACCTACAGTCCCAGTTCTACCCTGAGATGGCAGCTGCCCCCAATCATGTCATCTCTCGCTCATCTAGCGGGGCGGGCGGCGCATGACCCGACCTCCGGGTCCCTCCTTCTCCCTAGGCTTGGGCTTGTCGCCACTCTCGGCTGCGAGGGGGGCCGAGGAAGGGAGGCCTGTACCCAGGAGGCGGGAGGTGGCCGAGCCCCTCCCCCCGCAGCTGCCTTCCCGCTCGGCCGAGGCTCGAAGCGGGGGTGGGGGTGGGGGTGGGTTCTCAGAAGGGGTGACATGGGAGCGGGGCCTTGAAGGCTGAACAGGACTTCCCGACAAGTGAAACCAGCCGCCGGGCCGAGCAGGAAGTGACTGTGAGAGCAAGAAGGACCCAGAACGGAGGGGGAACGGGTTTGAGATAAGCTCAATTTAGTGACCAATTAGCTCCAGGGACAGAGGAACAGGGAGGTGTCTCCAAGGTGGTGGCCCGCACCCCTTAACTGAAGGGCGAGACAGCCCGACAGTCTCGGTGACGGCCTGTATTCTGCCTGACTCCACTGCCAGCCAGCAGGGTGACCCTGGACCTGTCACTTCCCCTCTCAGACCCCAATTTCCTCATGTGCAAAAACAAGGAAGTTCCACTAGATGTTTTCCAAGGCTCTTTCCGGTGGTATCAGTTGCAGACATTCGAGAACCACTGAGGCAGACCAGCCTTGGGCCACTGGTTTGGCAACCAGCCACACCCTCCCCTCACCAGGGCGCACCCCACTGTGTCAGGGCCGGGTCCTCCGAGTAATCCGCTTTGCTGTTGAAGTAAAATTCCCCGAGGTCAAGGACAGTTGCTACCCTAAGATCTCCCAAAGGCCTGTGAAGTGTTCCACAGCCACCAAAGAGGAAGGACACACACTTTCTCACACACACCCTTCAAGTGCACACCTGCCACCCCCAGCCCCGTCACCCCCCCCCCCACCGCCCCGATCTCTGAGCTGACCAAGACAGCGAGGCAAGCACGTGCCCCCTGGAGCCCTTTGTCTTAGCAACGGGGAACTCTCTCCGAAGGGCGAGTCTCTCTGAGCACTCATCTTGCAGAAAGAAAAGCACTAGAGAGTATGCTCTGACCTCATTTAAAACAAAACCAAGGGACTTCCCTGGCGGCACAGTGGTTAAGAATCCGCCTGCCAATGCAGGGGACATGGGTTTGAGCCCTGATCTGGGAAGATCCCACATGCCACGGAGCAACTAAGCCCGTGCGCCACAACTACTGAGCCTGCGCTCTAGAGCCTGCACGCCACAACTACTGAGCCCGAGTGCCACAGCTACTGAAGCCCGCGCGCCTAGAGCCCGTGCTCCGCAACGAGAAGCCACTGCAATGAGAAGCCCACGCACCACAGCGAAGAGTAGGCCCCATTCGCCGCAACTAGAGAAAGCCCGCGCGCAGCAACGGAGACCCAACGCAGCCATAAAGAAAGAAAGAAATAAATTTATAAACAAACCAAAACCAAGGTAAGCAGGAGGCTGGCTGTCAAGACAGCAGCTAAGGATGCTGCGCATCTGTGCCACGGCTGGTGGGAGAGAGGCAACACCAAGCCTGTCTTTCTGAGAACAGTAGGAGCTGGAGGCTCTGTCAAATAGCAAACACTCGGTGAGGACAGGGGAGCTGGGTCAGCTAACGGCTCTCCCGAGAAGTCACCGAGGGAGTTCATAGGGCACTTTCCAAACTGCTACCCTGGAGGAATCCAGGGCTGCAGCCCTTCGGAAGGCTGGCTATCCTCTACTATACAACACACCCTTGCAGATGGGGAATGAATTAACGCCAAAGGGCTCGATTCATTTTAATAAACTAATGAATACGCAGAGGCCCCAGGAAGCAGTGGACTTTGGAGCTGATGGTAATTAGGCCCCTGCCCTACTTTCTAAAATTGTCCTTCCTTGCCAAGGAGCCTGCTCCAGGCCTTACGAGAATGAAGTTGGTCCAAGTAGTTTAGGAGCTTCTGCTCAGGGCAACGGCCTCTCTAAAAACAGCCCTGCCCCTCAGCCTTACCTTACCCGGCTAATCGCTGCCGCTGCAGCTGTCTGAGCTGGCACAGAGCACCACCAACCAGCCCAGCCTCACTGGAGGCAACAGGTGCTCAGACCCACAATGTGAAGGGTCACCGGCAACCCACCAGCCTCTTGAAAGTCAACTTTGTAGGGTCAACAACCTACAAGATGCAGAGAAAACTGAACTCTGTGCCTTGGGGGAGGCGGCGGTGGGGAGCACCCAACCGAGAGCCCAGCTCCAACCCTCAGCACTCC
>NC_047054.1:35669331-35682248 GCF_011762595.2 Tursiops truncatus | reverse complement strand
AATAGACATTGGCGGGAAGATTTCTACAGTCTACCGGCAACGTCTGACCTGTCATGCTTGTAACCCTGGAGGGGCGGGGGGGGGGGGGGAGGCTATTTTTCTCTCTGGAAAGAAAACCTCCTCTCTCTGGACCCTCTGAACCCCAGCCACTGGACTTCATTTCCACTGCCACTTAGTAGGGGTCATCCAAACATTCTTGTGGCCGTAGGTATGTCTTACCGTGTGGGTTGAAAGTCTTCCCTCACTCACTGCAAGCCTGATGTCCTCACCGTGGCACAGAGACTGTTAAAAAAACAAAAGTGTTTGCCCACTGGGGTCTAACCTTCCACAGCCTCCCCTGTGATCAGATCACGGCAACCCGCTTTCGCTGGGCAAAATCCTACAATCCTTCACAGAAGCTCTTGCAAACTTTTTGGAACCGTCACTCGTCCGTCACGCTCCGATCATCAGGCAAGGTCGGCAGAACCGATGGAAAGACTGGAACTCCAAGGAGAACAAGGATGACTTACACGGGATTGAATGAACTGATGAACAGGATGATAATGTGTATGACTCCTTGTGTAAAGTAGGACGGATTGGGGAAGCGGGGATAACTTAGGGGGTTGGGATGAACATGTACACATGACTGTACATAAAATCGGTAATCAACAAGCAGCGCCTCCTACTATATAGCACAGGAAACTCTACTCAATACTTTGTAATAAGCCTATGAGAGAAAAAGAATCTGAAAAAAAAAAAAACCCTACGTAAAATACCTTTATATATATATATATAGATATATTATATATATATATATATATATACAAGATATATACACACACACACACACACACACACACACGTACGTATGTAGGTATATGTATATACATGTATGTATGTATATATGTATATGTATATATGGAGAGAAAGAGAGAGCGAAAGAGAGAGAGAGAGAGAGAGAGAGAGAAAGAGAGAGAGAGAAAGAGAGGGAGAGAGAGAGAGAGAGAGAGAGAGAGAGAGAGACAGAGACAGACAGAGACAGAGACACTGAGACAGAGAGAGACAGAGAGAAACAAGAGACAGAGAGACAGAGGGATTAGGACTGATTCTTAAATCTTTTGTTTTCCAGATACAAGGAAAAACAAAAACAAACCAACAAAACCCAATTTTCTTTTTTCTTTTTTCTTTTTTTTTATTTTTAAAGATGGACATCCATTTGGTAACTTATACCTCTGTCAGCAGGATGGAATCACTGATCTTTTTCTCCCTACCTTCCTTAATTCAGAAACTCTCAGTGAGGCTTCTTATTTCCTTGGCAACCGAGTTATTTGCATACGTTACTTGGAGGCCAAAATTATGTTTCCATAAAACGGGGATACTCACTTGTGGATATGAAGTTCTGGAGCTACTCGTTTCCCTTAGGGTGTTGTTCTTAACCTGAAAACTGGACTGCATCCCGAAGTTTTTTGAGTTCCCTCCAATATCTGGCTACGACTCTCCCCATGAACGTTTGCCATTTTCTCCCACCCTTTTGACTTGGCCTCACTGAGAACTAAAATGGCCCTTTGCCTGAAGCTCTGCAAACGGAAGCTAGAGAACTTGACGAAACGGCCACAACGGCTCCTATGGAAACAATCCTCGTGCCTGTTTCTTTGAGAGCCACTCCGAAATTTGAACCAAACACCCGACGACATCATCAGAGGTGTTTCAGACTTCTAAAGTTGCTTCGACCCTGACATCTAGAAATCTCCTTCACTCACTCACTCACTCACTCACTCACACACACACACACACACACACACACACACACACACACACACACACAGACCCCTACACACACGAGTCACCAGCTCAGCTTTAATATGTTCCAAGGAACTTTCAGAGGAGGGAACTCTTGGGCTCCAGAGTAGGCCGCCCCAAAATCTGCCTCCATGCTCTATTGATTATTTTGAATTCAAGTGACTTAAGAACCGGCCAGCACAAGAGGGACACACTGGCCCGCCTTTCTGTCCTCCTGCGGAGGAAGATCTCAAGTGAAGACATCTGCTTCCATGCATGTCCATGATTCTCAAATGGTGTAGTGGGTTTCCTGGGTTAGGAAAAGGAGGGGACATCTTTTGCCTGGAAAAAAAAGGCTTGATTCTCACACAACCTCCTCCCATCCCTTACCTCTCTCCCTCCTTCCCTCCCCTGCAGTTTGGAGGGGACAGCCTAAGGGTGGGGAAATTGGGGAAAGAAAAAAGACAAAGCCATTCATTAAAGAGAAGCTCGAGGCAAAGTCAAAGGCTCCGACTTGACCGGAGAGCTTTCTGCATTTGAATGGAGCGATTGAACGAGGCCCTGCCGAATGAATCGTCCGGACCTCCCCTCCCCTCCCCCGCTCCTGGCAAAGGTCAGTCCAGGGGACTTAGGAAGGAGCTCTGGAGAAGGAACGGGGGTGGGGGTGGGGGTGGGGGCGGGACCAACAGACAATAGCCGCTGCCTGCCTGCCTGCCTGCCTGCCTGCCTGCCTGCCTGCCGGGCTGAGGCCTGAGGCCTGAGGCCTGAGGGCCACCACGCTGGCTCCTGCAACACAATCCCTTCCAGGAAACTGCTGTGATGATTGTTTGGCAGTGAAGGATCAACTCTGAACTCTCTTGGCCTATTTCTGCAAAAGGCCCGAGCCTCAGCTACGACAGATTCTCTGGGTTTCTTGGCACAGGGACTGACCCGCACCCTCCCGTCCTGTCAGATCCTCCTTTGTACACACGCCTCCACTCACTGGAAGGGTTCTTTGGCCTCGTCCAGAAAACGAACACACAAAAAGAAACCCACAAACAAGACTGAAATGATGTGTTGGTAGTTATGGGAAAGAAACCTGCTCCTCTCACACACCTGAGGGCAGGAAGCGAAGGCAGGTTCTCGGCCGGAGGGGGACGGGGTGAACCGAGGTCGGTCAGCGCCCCCCTCCCCCCGCTTCTCTCCCAGGTGACGTGGGCCCCCTTCCCGCCTCTCTCTGCGCCCCCCATCCCCATCCCGCCCTGGTTCTGATATTTCACTCGGGAACCTTCTCTAGGCCGGCCGACATGCCAGCTTGCTGTCCTGCCGTTTCATGTCCATCTCTATCAGCCATGTCCAAAAGGCACGGGAAATCATGGACAACAGATAGCGCACCCAGAGTTGTGTGTGTGTGTGTGTGTGTGTGTGTGTGTGTGTGTGTGTGTGTTGGTGGGGTTTCTGTCTGCGTGTGTGTTTGCTTTTGGTTTGGCTTTTTTTTTTTTTTTCTTCGATAAACTCGCCCCATTTGGGAGTCGGGTGGAACACGGCGGGTGTCTCCTGGCCTGCCGCCCTAACAAACCCCAAAGAGACTCATTTTGGGGTCTCGGCCAGCCAGGTCCCCTTTCTTGGAATTCTGGTTTCATAAATCCGTCTCGTGTCCATGGAATTCTCAGGTCCAGCCATCGACCCTAAGGACGGGGAGGGAAGGTTTTGTCCCGGGGACATCTTCCTTCCTTGCCCGCCTCCTCGGGGTTCCGGACGCTTCGGTATGCTGACGTGCCGTGCCCTCCTCAGCTCCACCCCGACCCCCACCCCAACCCCCCAACCCCCCACCCCCCCGTTTTTGGGAACTCTGTGAACAGGGGTGGTGTTTTTCACAGCCAAACACACTCTCACCGTAGGACCCGGCCCTCGGAGGACCTCCTTGCTATGAATGGACCCGAGGTGACGCGGGGAGTCGAACGGCTGAGGTCCACGCAGAAACCTGCACGCGGACCTTGACAGTGGCGGTTTTATTCCTCACTGTCCAAGAACTCTCTCGGAGGTGACCGAGACATGTCTTTCAGGAGGTGAATGGACACGTACGTAGCCTGGGGACGAGCCGTAGGTAACATGCTTTCTCGGAAGAGAAAAACCATGGACGGGATGAACAGGTCAGCGGGGTGGTGGTGGATGGTGGATGAATAGGCGGAGGGCAGAGGACGTTTAAGGCAGGGAAACTCTCCAAAGGTAGGATCCTGATGTATGAAAGCAAACGTTTTGCATAGGGCACTACCTGAGATGGGGTGAATCGAAGGGACCTACCTCTATGGGCCACCACCCCCTCCTCCCCACCATGAAAGCGCCCCAAGCAAGCCTGCTCTTTTTACCCCAGTTGAAGACCCTTGCTAAAGCCAGAAGGCAAAAATGACCATGAGAAATCTGACCAGCCGTCGCTTGGGACAAGAGTGAGGCCAATGAATCTGGTGAAAAAGTTGACAGAGGGGGCCTGGGTCCCTCGGCTCGACCCCTTCACGGAGAAGCCAAAGCCTTTTACGCAGGGATGAGCATTGACACACGACTAGGTTTCTTCGGCCAGTGCGACGTTCATGAAACACGCTAAAGGAAAATGATCGATCGATGTGTTTGCCGTCTGCCTGAGCGCACGCGATACGAAATAGAAACCGGGGGAGGGGGTGTGTGCTGATGTTCGGGGTCTAATGGGAGAAACCTTGGAGGGTTTTTGCCCTTAGGGTGCCTTGGTCTGGGGTTGACTTGTGTGCGCTGAGAACGAGGGCCGTTATTGAAGACCCTGTGCAGATTTTGGACACCATGATCCATGGAACCCTGAAGTTTTGGAACCTAGAAATCTTTTGGTCTGCATTTGAGTTGGAAATCTTCTCCTTGACAGAAAGAAGCACACAGGAGGAGGAGGAGGAGGAGGAGGAGGAGGAGGAGGACGAGGACGAGGACGAGGACGAGGACGAGGACGAGGACGAGGTGGAGGAGGACGAGGAAGAGGACGACGAGGAGGAGGACGAGGACGGGGACGAGGTGGAGGAGGAGGACGAGGAGGACGAGGAGGACGAGGAGGACGAGGAGGGGAAATGGAACTGCATGATGAGCAGATCAGCTTTTCGATGTCAGCAAGGCACCCGCCGCCCAGTTCTCTGGGTGAACTGTCTTGATCTTGCACATCTCTACCGCCTCCGAAATGTGAACACAGCCTGCGATGGCCTGACTGAGACTAAGGCCAGTGGACTGGATGAGGTAGACCCTGAAACCAAAGGGAAGGAAAAAAAAAAAAAAGAAAGAAAGAAAAAACAGAAAAACCAAAACGGAAACAAACAAACAAACAAAAAAACCCAAAAAATAACAACGGGGGAGGGGAGGGGGAAGTGGTCTCTTTAAGAATACAAACCGGTGGAAGGGCTCCCTCACCCAAACACTAATTCGCCGTCTCCTTCGGGACCAACACGAATCTTAAAAGTCTTTCCCCACAGATAATAAAAAGCCTTAGCCATCGGAGGAAATAAACGTCACCTATTCCAACGGTTCTTTATAAATAAGCAAGAGAGCGAATTTTCGATTGTACTACCTGCTTCGTGGCTGACTAAAAGTTTTTAAATGAAAGCTATGAAATCTCTGGTCATGTCGATCTCTAGGTAGGTAGGTAGGTAGGTAGGTAGGTACGTACGTACGTACGTACGTACGTACGCACGCATGAGACAGACCTACAGACATTTTGGAAAAGGACTGGGGAGTGGCCTAGGGCCAAACAGGCCTTGCCAGCTAAAGAACAGAGGCCCTGGGGGCCTGAGTCTCAGACACACACCCGCACCCCCACCCACACCCACACCCCCCCCCCCCCCACCCACACACACACATACGAGGCTCTCGGGAGTAAAAGATTAACTTACCTCTGTTGACAACCACGACTATACCTAGTTGTCCCAAGACGAGGAGCTCCACTGTACATTTACCCTTATCTGTTCCTGTGCTTTCTTGCAGAAATTCTCATGTGCTTCTTTCCCCTCGTGGAAGCGCTTGCTATTCCCCATAGGTAGCCACCGTGCAACCAGCTGCTGCAGATCCGAGAATTTGGAGGATTCTGGAAAGGATCGGTGATCCCGAGACAAACTCTCCCTTCCGTGATTCAGAGCAACTCGGGAGGTGTCTCTCCCCCCCAACCCCCCCCCCGCCCCCCCACCGCCTTCTCCCTTGTGTACCAGCTATCTCTTTTAATAAAAATAATAATAATGATAATGATAATAATAATAATAAAATAAATTAAAAAAAATGTTTTGCTTGGCTGACCTTAGAGTCTTGTGGAAGCGATCTTCGTTTCTATGGCACTGCTGTGCAAGAATCTGGGAAGGGCCTGGTAACAGGTATGTCTGTAGCTACCTTCTAGAGCTGGCCTGTTCCTACGTACGGATCCGAGTGCCACAATTAACTTGGGAAAGAGCTCTCTTGAAGGGCTTAGGAGGAAGCACTCCCGAATTATTCAGTCTACTAGAGAGGGACCCAAAGGGTTTTGCAAGTTCACGTGATCTAGGATGAACCCTCCGGCTGAGAATAGCCAGGGTCAAGGTATGGGTTTTATGAAACTAGGCATGTCTTTGGGGTGATCGGCATTCGAGGTCATCCTTTTCTTCTCTCTACGTCGACCCCAAATCCAATAAGTTCGCGGGGAGGTGAACCAAGTTCGTCAGCAAGGAAAAGAACTTGGGGATGATGGCTGACACCGTCTAAAGTCTCAGGAAATGTTCACGGGTCATCTCGTCGTCATGGGATTTAGAACAAGTGATTGTCGATAGCTCTAGGTGGAGGAACTCCTTAAGAAAGGTTATGTTTTTTGGTATGTCTACTTAAAAACAGTTTCTCCCAGGCCTTTTGGGTCACTTTAGGAACTTTAGTGTTGGTGTAAGCGGAATGATGGGGAGGGAATTCGTGGAACGTCTAGATCGTTTCCAAAGAAGACCTACGGAAACGTTCGTGGCTCAACAAGTCTCAGTGGACCTACGTCGGTCTCCTTATTACAGAAAGACTAAAGATGTTCCGATGTATGAGTCCACACCTCTAGCATCACTTTGGGGAAAAACATTTTAAAAAAGTGATGCTGCGTGAAAATGTACGCTTCTAGGCGTGATGAAATGGAATCATCCATTTGCCGGTCCAGAAACACTGGTGTCACAGACCCCGTTCACCATGGCTTCCTAGTTCCTGCTCGTGACCGATTCAGGTTTCTAAGCGTTCCGAATTCTTATTGTCTTTTTTTTTCTTTTCCTCTCCATCTTGTCTCAAAGAACTTTACGTTCCAAAAATATTTTTTTTACCTACCAAATCATAGATTGTCTGTTTGTTCAAAACTTTTAGGTTGAGAGATTTTTCTTCTTTCTTTTTTTCTTTCTTTCTTTCTTTTGTCTTTCTTTCTTTCTTCCTTTCTCTTTTCTATCTTTTCTTCTTTCTTTTCTTTCTTTCTTCTTTCTTTCTTCTTTCTTTCTTTCTTTCTTTTCTTTCTTTTCTCTCTCTCTCTCTTTCTCTTTCCCTCTTTCTCTCTCTTTCTTTCTTTCTTTCTTTTCTTTCTTTTCTCTCTCTCTCTCTTTCTCTTTCCCTCTTTCTCTCTCTTTCTTTCTTTCTTTCTTTTCTCTCTTCTCTTTCTTCTCTCTTTCCCTCTCTCTCTCTTTCGCTCTTTCCCTCTTTTCTCTCTCTCTCTTCTCTCTCTTTCGCTCTCTTTCTTTCTCTCTTTCTCTTTCTCTCTTTCCCTCTCTCTTTCACTCTTTCTCTCTCTCTTTTGCTCTTTCCCTTTCTCTTTCTCTCTCTCTCTCCCTCTCTCTCTCTCTTCTCTCTTTTCTCTCTCTCTCTTTCGCTTCTCCTCTTCTTTCGCTCTTCTCTTTCTCTCTCTTTCTCTCTTTCGCTCCTTTCCCTCTTTCCTCTCTCTTTCCTCTCTTTTCTTCTCTCTCTCTTCTCTTTCGCTCTCTCTTCTCTCTCTCTTTCTCTTTCCCTCTCTTCTCTCTCTTTCTTTCTCTTTCTCTCTCTCTCTCTCTCTTTCGCTCTCTCTTTCTCTCTCTCTTTCGCTCTTTCTCTCTCTCTTTCGCTCTTTCCCTCTCGTCCTCTCTCTTTCTTTCTCTTTTTTTCTCTCTCTCTCTCTCTCTTTTCTTTCTGTGATCTTTCTCTCTCTCTCTGTCTCTCTCTCTCGTTTCTTTCTCTATTCTTTCTTTCTCGATGCTTTCTCTCTCTTTTTCCTTTTTTCTTCTCTCCTCTTTCTTTCTCTCTGTCTCATGTCTCTCTCCTCTGCCCCCTTCTGTCTCTCCCTCCCTCTCCCTCCTCCCTCTCCCTCCCCTCTCCCGTCTCCCCACTCCCATCTTCCAACTCTCACTCTCTTCTCTCTCTCTCTCTCTCTCTCTCCCCCCGTCTCTCTGTCCCTCCCTCTGCCTCTCCCTCTTCCCTCCCCCTCTCCCTCTCCCACTCCCACTCCCACTCCACTCTCACTCCCACTCACACTCCCACTCTCTCTCTTTCTTTCTTTCTTTCTTTCTTCTTTTTTCTTTTCTTCCTTCCTTCCTTTCTTCCTTCCTTCCTTCCTTCTTCCTTTCCTTTCCTTTCCTTTCCTTTCCTTTCCTTTTCTTTTCTCTTCTCTTCTCTTCTCTTCTTTTCTTTACTTTCCCTAACGAAAAGGTTCAGTTTGGGCCTCCAGTTCACTTTCCTCGCTGGGTTGCTTGTTTTCTGGAAGCTGAGGGGTGAGAGGCCTTGGTCTGTTTTGGATAGGCTCCCCTTACGGGATGTGCTTGGGCTTGTCCTAGGCCTTTATACGTCCACGTATACCTGTGCCGCGAGCACACGCGATGCACGTACGTATACTATACGTGCACGCTTTTTCCTTTGTTTTGAAGGCCAGAGTAGTTGTACGGCTTGACTTCTTCGCTGGTATGGTTTGTCGTGGTCTCGGTGGGGCTACAGTCCGTTGTCGATACTCACCGCACTCCACACACACACACGCACACGCACACGCACACGCACACGCTCGCACTCGGGGTGTTGCATGGAGTAGATGTGCCCGAACTCAGTTTCTTTATTGGATGGCCATGGGCTCCACCCTCGCCCCCCCTCCGCCCCCCCACCCGCCCGCATTCCCCCGAGCCCCGCCTCCCCCATCCCCCACCCCCACGCCCACCCCCGCCCGTGGACTGTGGTCAGTCCATTTTGAAATCCATGTTTTCTCGTGACCGCGGGTGCGTTTTCCCCACCCACGCACCCATGTGTTGTCTTTGGACTTTGTCGCCGTCCGGGCAGAGATAGTTGTTTGTTTCCGCTTGTATGTGTGGGGTCGGAGGGTATCCTTCCTTTCCTTTCTAGGTTCTGGGCTTTGCGTGTCTGCTTCCGACAGACCTCCACCGTTCGAGAGAGGATGAATTCCTGCGTTGTTCTCTGAGTGCTTGCCTGGTTTCGGTTTGCCAGTCCCCGCCTTCCCTCCCTCCCTTCCTCCCTCCGTCCGGGCAGCCGGGGATCTTGCTCGTGACCCTCTGGGCACCCCGTGCCGGCCGCCCCGGGCCCCGCCGGCGTCTCCGTGGGATTCGCCCCCGCCGTGGAGTCGCGTGGGGAGCGCGTTTCCTTCGAGGCGGCCTCCCGGCGACGTCTTCCCAGCTTCCCCGGCCACCCCCCCCCCCCCACCCCCGTCTGCTGCCGGGGTCGCGCCGTGTCGTGCCGTCCCGGGAGCTAGCTCCGAGACGGGACGCCTCGGGGCCTGCGCCAGACGCCCGCCGGCTCGCCCCGGCGGGCTTGAGCTCGGGCGTTTGGCGGCCCGGCGCTGCTGCATCCTCGGTGGCCGTGCCGGCGACAGGGAAACCCGGCCCGGGGACGTTGGAGCCGTTGTCGGGAGCACCCTGGCGGCGCTTTTATATTGTCCCCTGTCTCGGAGCTTCGGCGACCTTCGTGAGGGCTGTGACTCGGCCGCCGGGCCCGAGGCAGAGTTCCGGGAGCCGGGCGACGCTGGCGGTGACTGTCCCGGTGGCGCCCAGGCGTGGGCGCCTGCTGCTGTCGCTTGAGATTGGGCGTGCAGGGCCTATGAGGGTGTGACTGTCGCCGCGCTCTCGAGCCGGTCTGTGGGGCCGCCTGGTTCCTGGTCGACCAGCATCCGCCGCGGGGACCGACCCGGCCACCCGACCCTCCTTCCTTCCTTCATTCCTTCCTTCCTTCCCTCCCTCCCTCCCCCCCCCTCCCACCGCCCGGTCCCCACAGCGCCCCGCTCCGGAGGTGTGGACCGGCCCGTGCCCGTGCCCGTAGCGTTTAGGCCGGTGGAGGGCGCGACGGGCTCGTTGGCGGGCGCGCGTGGGTCCCGGGGGTCGGATTCTTTCTGACCGATGCTTTTCCGAGTCGGACGCCGGAGGTGGGGGACCGGGCTGGGCCGCGAGGGGTGACCCGGAGAGAGAGGCCGGCCCGGGTGCGTCCCTCGTGGGCTCCGGTCGCCTGGGAGGTGCCTCCGTGCGAAAATGTTTCCAAGTCCCGCTGGGTCCGGGGACGCGACGGGCCGGGACCTGCTCGCGCGGGTGGCCGGGGAGGGCGCACCCGGCCCTTCAGCGGGCCCACGTGGGGTCCCGGTCGGCGGACGCGACTTTTTCTCACCCTCCCCCGCCCCCTCGTCCACCGCGAGTCCCGGCCGGGGTGGTGGTGGCGGTGGGGACCGGCCCGAGTCGTACTGGGCGGCCCGGATAGGGCGGCCTGGGCCCGGGCGCGGTCCCTCGTGGGCCCCGCTCCTCAGAGGCGGCAGAGTGGGATAGTTCCTTTTCTTTAACCAAGTCTTCGCCCGGGGACCCGGAGGGACCGCGGTACGGTACCTGCTCGCGCGGGCGATCCGGGGAGGGCGACCCCGGCCCGCTCGCTGCCTCTGCCACGTTTTCCCGCCCCTCCCGCCCCGCTCCACTCTGCCGCCCCCGCTCCTCGGGTCGACCAGATGGCCCCGAGAGAGCTCCGGGGCTGCTGTGGATGGGGAAGTGTTGGGGAGAGGTAGCCGGGCCGAGGTCCCGGGGAGCCCCCCGAGGTTCGTGGATGGGCCCCGCTGCCGGGCGCCGTGATTTTTTTCGCCTGAAATGGGCCTTTTTTACCACCAGATAGGTGCTGACACGGTCTCCTCTGGCATCTCTCGCTGGGGGTTCTGGGACTCCGGACGCGCGCAGGGCGCTGGGCTTTGGACCGCCGTCTGGCGCCCGAACCGGCCCTTGCCACTTGAGCCGCCCGCTTGGGCCTGCGCGCCGGCTCTCGTGTGTGCGCCCGGCTGACCCGACCCGCGGTGCCGCCTCCGGTCTCTGGCTCACCCGAGGGCGGCGGGGCGAGGTGGTGCGTGGGTCTTCTACCCCGTGTGACCCCCCTTCCCCGCCGCAGGCACCCGGTGGTGGCTGAGACGACCCCACCCCGCAGGCTCCGTGCCACGTGTCAGGCGTTCTCCTCGCGGGGTCGTCGGCCACTGTTGCCCGAGAAGGCAAGAGAGAGAGAAGAGGGGGCTGGGTGCCGGCTGAGGCTGAAGCAGGCTCCTCCGGTGAGGGTCCTCGCCGTGCCCCTCCCCCCTCGGGGCCCTCGTGGCCCCTGGCTCTCTGGATTGACTGATCGATGTGGTGATGTCGCGCTCTCCTGGGCCGGGCCTTACGTCGCGCCAGACGAGGGACGGACGTTCTTGGCGAACGGGACCGCTCTTCTCGTTCTGTCCGCGGGCCCCTCGCCTCTCTTGTCACGCCCTGCCGGCCTGCCGAGGGGTGTGTGGGAGGCAGGGGTGGTGGTCTCCGGCCCGGACCTGCGGTCTCCCGCCTCCTGCCTCACGGCGTGGGCGGGGCCGTGGTCCTCGGACGCAGCAGACGCTCTCGCTTCGCCTCCTTGGCGTGTGCCTCGCGGGCGGTCCTCCCCGCGTCGGTGGGGGCCGTCCCGCCGCTGCGCCGCGCGCCCGCTGCCGGCGCGTGAGCGTGACTTGCTCGGTCCTCTGTGGTGCCCCTGGAGCGCTCCAGGTCGTCCCTCAGGCGCGCGAGGCCGAGCGGTGGTGTCGTTCCCTTTTCCCAGCGTGCTCCTCGGGGGTCTCCGCCGCGGTGGTGTGTCCCGTGAGTGGCTCTCTCGGGGGGGTCGAGACGGTAAAGGGCGCGGGGGCTTGCCTCTGTTTCTCTCCCTCGGTGGGGGACGGGGGCCTGCCACCTCGTCGCCATCGTCCTCCCACGGTGTGCCGTGGGGGGGACTGACTTCGTGGCCGGGCCGACGCCGCGTGTGCCGCCGCCCCCCACTTGCGTGTGTGTGGGGAGTCGCACACGGGCGTGGGTGCGATCGCGTTGGGCCGGGGCCTGCGAGAAGGGGGCGTCTGTCGCGCTTCTCGGGCGTGCTCCCCCCTTCCGGAGCCCGGTGGACGAGCCTGGGGGCGGCGGCAGAGGTTGTGCCCCCGAGGCTGTGGCCGCGAACGCTCCAGTGGGCCGTGTGCTTACCCATACCGCAGACCCCCCCCACCCCTCCCACGGCCAGTCGTGGACTTGGTGGCTCGTGGAGCGCCTCCGTGGGCCCGAAGGGCACAGACGATGGGTGGGGGATGACGCACCCTCGGTGAGAAAGCCTTCTCTAGCGATCCGAGAGGGAGCCTTGGGGTACCGGACCCCCCAGCCGCTGCCCCTCCCAAGCGTGCAGTGGGCCACGGTGGCCACTGCCAGAGCCACGTTGGGCGGCAGAGGCCCTCGCCCTCGCGGGAGGGCTTGCGCCGGCCCCGCGGTGGGGCCGAGTGCCGCTCTTTGCCTACCGCGGCCCGCGCCTCCCCCCTCTGAGTCGGGGGAGGGTCCCGCCAGGCCGGCGTCCGGCGCGGGGCCGTGTGTGCGCGGGTGCGTGCGCGTGCGGTGACCCGCGCGGTGGCGAGCCCGAGGTGGGGTTCGGGGACGCACGGGCGTCCCGACTCCCCAGTCCCGCAGCCGCGAGGAGCCCGTCGCGCCTGCCCTCGCCGCGAGTCGCGGCCGGGGGCGGTGTGTGGGCACGGTGCGGGTCGCCTCGCTCGGGAGCGTTTCCCTGGGGCGCGAGCCCCGGGGGTCGGACTCAGATGAAGGCGGATGTGGCGAGGACGGGCGGAGGAGGTTGAGTTTGGGCGGACGGGTCCCTCCGTGTCACGCGGGGGGAAACCGTCGCACACGGGCCCCGGCGGCGGGGCCGGGTCGTGGGAGACCCCAGGGTGGCCGGGGCCGGCCGGC
>NC_047054.1:35654331-35656831 GCF_011762595.2 Tursiops truncatus | reverse complement strand
TGCCCGGTACGTCCGTCTCTTCGGATCAGACACGTACACGGGAACCGCTGAATGTTGGACATGACCGTTGTCTCTCCTCCCCCCCCCCCCCCATCCCCTCGCGTCTGCGTGTTTCGCGTGTGCCGTACGCGGGCCTCTCGCTGTGGTGGCCCCTCCCGCCGCGGAGCGCAGGCTCGGCGGCCACGGCTCACGGGCCTAGCCGCTCCGCGGCATGGGGGATCTTCATTAGGCTATTTTTATTCTTCCCCACCGGTGAATGTTCCTTCGTGGCGGCGGCAGCGAGGGGAAAACGACGACGGGAACGGCCGAAGGAAATTCTTAGCTCTAAAGTTCTAAATTCTCGGCGTACTCGTGACGGCTGAGGCCGCCCTGCCGCTGTCAACCTTCCGTGGAATCGCAGGGACGTTGGAGAAAAATGCTTCCGGGTCCGCGGTCCGCGGTCCGCGGTCCGCGGTCCCCGGTCCCCGGTCCCCGGTCCGCGGTCCCCGGTCCCCGGTGTCCCCGGTGTCCCCAGGTCCCCAGTGCCCCGTCCGCGGCCGTCGCTGAGCGGTGAAGCTGCTCCCGATCCCGATCCCGATGCGGCCCGCTCACTCGACTGCCCGTTGTCGGGCGCCACCTGCCGGTCGGTCGCTTTTTAGACGGTCCAAAGAGGTCGACCAGATGGCTGGGCCGGCCTAGGTGGGCGGGGTCAACCTCTGAGTGACGGAGGTATCCGAGTGGGAGCAAGGAGGGCAGGGAATTCTACATCGTGGGCCGGAGGCCAGGGAGGGGGGCGAGGGATGGTAGCCACTCTAGTCTATTTTTGTTCTTTTTTAATGAACGCTTTTAAAATTGATTGATTCACTCACTCATTCATTCATTCAATTCCGTGCAGTGGAAGGATGGAGACCTAACCTAACCACTAGACCGCCAGGGAAGCCCTTAGCCACGCTAGCCCTCATCCATGTTTTTCAGGATCATTGAGAATCATTCATCTGACGGGATGGACTGGAGAGATCTTGTCCACGCATACAGGAGAGATCCATTGGAGGTTCCAGAACTTAGGTCTCTTGGCAAGGGCGTATCATGTTTAACATGGAAAGGACTATGCCAACGGTGGTCTCAGAATGAATGGAGTGTGCAAAGAGGTAGAAAGAGAGGTTCCCGACTTGGGGGGGGGGGGTGCGGGGAGGGGGGAAAGCCCCAACCACGTCGCCTCGTCCTCCATCCATCCCGATCAGGGTCACGGGCAGAACACAAGGGGCGGCTTCCCTCACTGGGGGCCCCGAACTTAGAAAACTCTCATCTCTGCAAAAAGACAAGCAGTGCTGGCTGGGGCTGGCACATTCTCTTCTTCTCATGGGACTGATGTTGATCTCCATAGCTCAGAAAACACGTGCGAACACTCAGAAGATACCCAAGCACTGTGTCCTTCCTTTACCTGGCTCCCTGTCGCTCACTCTCCGCCTCTGTCTCTGTCTCTTTCTTTCTCCCGGTCCCTCTCTCTCTCTCTCTCTCTCTCTCTCTCTCTCTCTCTCTCTCTCTGTCTCTTGCTCTCTCTCTCTCTCTCTCTCTCTCTCTCTCTCTCTCGCGCGCGCGCGCGCGCGCTCGCTCTCGCTCTCGCCCTCGCTCTCGCTCTCGCTCTCGCCCTCGCTCTCGCTCTCGCCCTCGCTCTCGCTCTCGCGCTCTCCCCCACCCCTGCTCTTCCTCCCCCACTTTATCTCTTTCTTCCCGCCTCCTCTCTTTCTTTCTCTCTGTCTCCCTCTCTGTCTCTCTGCCTCTCGTCTCTCTCTGTCTGTCTCTCTGTCTCTGTCTCTCTCCACCCCCCCCCCCCCCGTCTCTCCCTCCCTGTCCCTCCCTGTCTCTCCCTCCCTGTCTCTCTCTGCCTCCCTGTCTCTCTCTGCCTCCCTCCCTCCCTCCCTCCCTCCCTCCCTCTCTCTTTTTCCTCTCTCTCCCTCTCCTGGCCTCTCCTCCACTTTCTCCCTTCCTCATTTTCTGTCTCCCTCTCCCTCACCCATCCCCACTCCCCCCCATCCCCGGTCATGGGGCATCCTCACTTTCCATGAGAACTCATGGAGATGGAAGGGATGTTGGACTGATGTTCGCGTGCTACCGGATCCCACTCCCACAGGGATAGCTGCTGCACTGCCTTTGGCAGGCCATGGTGGGTGGGGGTGGTGTCTCTTCTTCTGTATCGGTAGACATGATTTGAAGGGGAGGCAGGATGGGCATAGGTCCACTGCCTCACACCAAGGCCCTTTGGGAGCATTTCAGTGAATCGGGACAGAACATGTTTCTCCGTGCGGGGAGGGAACCGGAATAGGGCACCCCGAAATGGACCGCTTTGGCACACAGATGAGTTCGAATTGAAGGCGCTTCAGAAACGACGGGTGGGCGACGAGGACGCTCTGCCGCTCTGCCTCTCCCTCTTCTTCCTGACCTGAAAGGAGGACCAAGGTCTTCCTCGAGAAGAAGCTCAAGCTCAGAGCCCGCCCTTTCGAGTGATTCCTGGCTTGGGCTT
>NC_047054.1:35646831-35649331 GCF_011762595.2 Tursiops truncatus | reverse complement strand
CTTGATTCTCACACAACCTCCTCCCATCCCTTACCTCTCTCCCTCCTTCCCTCCCTGCAGTTTGGAGGGGACAGCCTAAGGGTGGGGAAATTGGGGAAAGAAAAAAGACAAAGCCATTCATTAAAGAGAAGCTCGAGGCAAAGTCAAAGGCTCCGACTTGACCGGAGAGCTTTCTGCATTTGAATGGAGCGATTGAACGAGGCCCTGCCGAATGAATCGTCCGGACCTCCCCTCCCCTCCCCCGCTCCTGGCAAAGGTCAGTCCAGGGGACTTAGGAAGGAGCTCTGGAGAAGGAACGGGGGTGGGGGTGGGGGTGGGGGCGGGACCAACAGACAATAGCCGCTGCCTGCCTGCCTGCCTGCCTGCCTGCCGGGCTGAGGGCTGAGGCCTGAGGCCTGAGGCCTGAGGGCCACCACGCTGGCTCCTGCAACACAATCCCTTCCAGGAAACTGCTGTGATGATTGTTTGGCAGTGAAGGATCAACTCTGAACTCTCTTGGCCTATTTCTGCAAAAGGCCCGAGCCTCAGCTACGACAGATTCTCTGGGTTTCTTGGCACAGGGACTGACCCGCACCCTCCCGTCCTGTCAGATCCTCCTTTGTACACACGCCTCCACTCACTGGAAGGGTTCTTTGGCCTCGTCCAGAAAACGAACACACAAAAAGAAACCCACAAACAAGACTGAAATGATGTGTTGGTAGTTATGGGAAAGAAACCTGCTCCTCTCACACACCTGAGGGCAGGAAGCGAAGGCAGGTTCTCGGCCGGAGGGGGACGGGGTGAACCGAGGTCGGTCAGCGCCCCCCTCCCCCCGCTTCTCTCCCAGGTGACGTGGGCCCCCCTTCCCCGCCTCTCTCTGCGCCCCCCATCCCCATCCCGCCCTGGTTCTGATATTTCACTCGGGAACCTTCTCTAGGCCGGCCGACATGCCAGCTTGCTGTCCTGCCGTTTCATGTCCATCTCTATCAGCCATGTCCAAAAGGCACGGGAAATCATGGACAACAGATAGCGCACCCAGAGTTGTGTGTGTGTGTGTGTGTGTGTGTGTGTGTGTGTGTGTGTGTGTGTGTTGGTGGGGTTTCTGTCTGCGTGTGTGTTTGCTTTTGGTTTGGCTTTTTTTTTTTTTTTTCTTCGATAAACTCGCCCCATTTGGGAGTCGGGTGGAACACGGCGGGTGTCTCCTGGCCTGCCGCCCTAACAAACCCCAAAGAGACTCATTTTGGGGTCTCGGCCAGCCAGGTCCCCTTTCTTGGAATTCTGGTTTCATAAATCCGTCTCGTGTCCATGGAATTCTCAGGTCCAGCCATCGACCCTAAGGACGGGGAGGGAAGGTTTTGTCCCGGGGACATCTTCCTTCCTTGCCCGCCTCCTCGGGGTTCCGGACGCTTCGGTATGCTGACGTGCCGTGCCCTCCTCAGCTCCACCCCGACCCCCACCCCAACCCCCCAACCCCCCACCCCCCCGTTTTTGGGAACTCTGTGAACAGGGGTGGTGTTTTTCACAGCCAAACACACTCTCACCGTAGGACCCGGCCCTCGGAGGACTCCTTGCTATGAATGGACCCGAGGTGACGCGGGGAGTCGAACGGCTGAGGTCCACGCAGAAACCTGCACGCGGACCTTGACAGTGGCGGTTTTATTCCTCACTGTCAAGAACTCTCTCGGAGGTGACCGAGACATGTCTTTCAGGAGGTGAATGGACACGTACGTAGCCTGGGGACGAGCCGTAGGTAACATGCTTTCTCGGAAGAGAAAAACCATGGACGGGATGAACAGGTCAGCGGGGTGGTGGTGGATGGTGGATGAATAGGCGGAGGGCAGAGGACGTTTAAGGCAGGGAAACTCTCCAAAGGTAGGATCCTGATGGTATGAAAGCAAACGTTTTGCATAGGGCACTACCTGAGATGGGGTGAATCGAAGGGACCTACCTCTATGGGCCACCACCCCCTCCTCCCCACCATGAAAGCGCCCCAAGCAAGCCTGCTCTTTTTACCCCAGTTGAAGACCCTTGCTAAAGCCAGAAGGCAAAAAATGACCATGAGAAATCTGACCAGCCGTCGCTTGGGACAAGAGTGAGGCCAATGAATCTGGTGAAAAGTTGACAGAGGGGCCTGGGTCCCTCGGCTCGACCCCTTCACGGAGAAGCCAAAGCCTTTTACGCAGGGATGAGCATTGACACACGTAGGTTTCTTCGGCCAGTGCGACGTTCATGAAACACGCTAAAGGAAAATGATCGATCGATGTGTTTGCCGTCTGCCTGAGCGCACGCGATACGAAATAGAAACCGGGGGAGGGGGTGTGTGCTGATGTTCGGGGTCTAATGGGAGAAACCTTGGAGGGTTTTTGCCCTTAGGGTGCCTTGGTCTGGGGTTGACTTGTGTGCGCTGAGAACGAGGGCCGTTATTGAAGACCCTGTGCAGATTTTGGACACCATGATCCATGGAACCCTGAAGTTTTGGAACCTAGAAATCTTTTGGTCTGCATTTGAGTTGGAAATCTTC
>NC_047054.1:35639331-35641831 GCF_011762595.2 Tursiops truncatus | reverse complement strand
GCGCCGTGTCGTGCCGTCCCGGGAGCTAGCTCCGAGACGGACGCCTCGGGGCCGCGCCAGACGCCCGCCGGCTCGCCCCGGCGGGCTGAGCTCGGGCGTTTGGGCGGCCCGGCGCTGCTGCATCCTCGGTGGCCGGCCGGCGACAGGGAACCCGGCCCGGGGACGTTGGAGCCGTTGTCGGGAGCCACCTGGCGGCCGCTTTTATATTGTCCCCTGTCTCTGGAGCTTCGGCGACCTTCGTGAGGGCTGTGACTCGGCCGCCGGGCCCGAGGCAGAGTTCCGGGAGCCGGGCGACGCTGGCGGTGACTGTCCCGGTGGCGCCCAGGCGTGGGCGCCTGCTGCTGTCGCTTGAGATTGGGCGTGCAGGCCTATGAGGGTGTGACTGTCGCCGCGCTCTCGAGCCGGTCTGTGGGGCCGCCTGGTCTGGTCGACCAGCATCCGGCCGCGGGGACCGACCCGGCCACCCGACCCTCCTTCCTTCCTTCATTCCTTCCTTCCTTCCCTCCCTCCCCCCCCCCCCCACCCACCGCCCGGTCCCCACAGCGCCCCGCTCCGGAGGTGGGGACCGGCCCGTGCCCGTGCCCGTGCGTTTAGGCCGGTGGAGGGCGCGACGGGCTCGTTGGCGGGCGCGCGTGGGTCCCGGGGGTCGGATTCTTTCTGACCGATGCTTTTCCGAGTCGGACTCCGGAGGTGGGGACCGGGCTGGGCCGCGAGGGGTGACCCGGAGAGAGAGGCCCGGGCCCGGGTGCGGTCCCTCGTGGGCTCCGGTCGCCTGGGAGGTGCCTCCGTGCGAAAATGTTTCCAAGTCCCGCTGGGTCCGGGGACGCGGACGGGCCGGGACCTGCTCGCGCGGGTGGCCGGGGAGGGCGCACCCGGCCCTTCAGCGGGCCCACGTGGGTCCCGGTCGGCGGACGCGACTTTTTCTCACCCTCCCCCGCCCCCTCGTCCACCGCGAGTCCCGGCCGGGGTGGGGGTGGCGGTGGGGACCGGCCCGAGTCGTACTGGGCGGCCCGGATAGGGCGGCCTGGGCCCGGGCGCGGTCCCTCGTGGGCCCCGCTCCTCAGAGGCGGCAGAGTGGGATAGTTCCTTTTCTTTAACCAAGTCTTCGCCCGGGGACCCGGAGGGACCGCGGTACGGTACCTGCTCGCGCGGGCGATCCGGGGAGGGCGACCCCGGCCCGCTCGCTGCCTCTGCCACGTTTTCCCGCCCCTCCCGCCCCGCTCCACTCTGCCGCCCCCGCTCCTCGGGTCGACCAGATGGCCCCGAGAGAGCTCCGGGGCTGCTGTGGATGGGGAAGTGTTGGGGAGAGGTAGCCGGGCCGAGGTCCCGGGGAGCCCCCCCGAGGTTCGTGGATGGGCCCCGCTGCCGGGCGCCGTGATTTTTTTCGCCTGAAATGGGCCTTTTTTACCACCAGATAGGTGCTGACACGGTCTCCTCTGGCATCTCTCGCTGGGGGTTCTGGGACTCCGGACGCGCGCAGGGCGCTGGGCTTTGGACCGCCGTCTGGCGCCCGAACCGGCCCTTGCCACTTGAGCCGCCCGCTTGGGCCTGCGCGCCGGCTCTCGTGTGTGCGCCCGGCTGACCCGACCCGCGGTGCCGCCTCCGGTCTCTGGCTCACCCGAGGGCGGCGGGGCGAGGTGGTGCGTGGGTCTTCTACCCCGTGTGACCCCCCTTCCCCGCCGCAGGCACCCGGTGGTGGCTGAGACGACCCCACCCCGCAGGCTCCGTGCCACGTGTCAGGCGTTCTCCTCGCGGGGTCGTCGGCCACTGTTGCCCGAGAAGGCAAGAGAGAGAGAAGAGGGGGCTGGGTGCCGGCTGAGGCTGAAGCAGGCTCCTCCGGTGAGGGTCCTCGCCGTGCCCCTCCCCCCTCGGGGCCCTCGTGGCCCCTGGCTCTCTGGATTGACTGATCGATGTGGTGATGTCGCGCTCTCCTGGGCCGGGCCTTACGTCGCGCCAGACGAGGGACGGACGTTCTTGGCGAACGGGACCGCTCTTCTCGTTCTGTCCGCGGGCCCCTCGCCTCTCTTGTCACGCCCTGCCGGCCTGCCGAGGGGTGTGTGGGAGGCAGGGGTGGTGGTCTCCGGCCCGGACCTGCGGTCTCCCGCCTCCTGCCTCACGGCGTGGGCGGGGCCGTGGTCCTCGGACGCAGCAGACGCTCTCGCTTCGCCTCCTTGGCGTGTGCCTCGCGGGCGGTCCTCCCCGCGTCGGTGGGGGCCGTCCCGCCGCTGCGCCGCGCGCCCGCTGCCGGCGCGTGAGCGTGACTTGCTCGGTCCTCTGTGGTGCCCCTGGAGCGCTCCAGGTCGTCCCTCAGGCGCGCGAGGCCGAGCGGTGGTGTCGTTCCCTTTTCCCAGCGTGCTCCTCGGGGGTCTCCGCCGCGGTGGTGTGTCCCGTGAGTGGCTCTCTCGGGGGGGTCGAGACGGTAAAGGGCGCGGGGGCTTGCCTCTGTTTCTCTCCCTCGGTGGGGGACGGGGGCCTGCCACCTCGTCGCCATCGTCCTCCC
>NC_047054.1:35631831-35634331 GCF_011762595.2 Tursiops truncatus | reverse complement strand
GGTGGCGCGGCGGTGGCGTGGCGGTGGCGGCTCCCCCTGGGGGGCCGCCCGCCCGCCCGTCGCCTTCCCGCCGCCGGCCCTGGGCCGGTTCCCCGCCGGTCGGTCGTGGGTCCTCCGCTCCGTGCCCTACGCCCCCTCGGCGGGCGCCTCTTTTACCTGTGTCCCGAGCCCCGGGACCTCGCCTCCCTCCGTCGTCCGTCCGGCTCTCTCTCGCTCTCTCTCTCTCTTTCGCGCCCTCCCTCCCCGTTGCGCCCCCTGCCCGCGCTCGCCACCCGCTTCCCGTCGAAGCTCCCCTTACGCCCTCGGTGGCGACAAGGGGTGCCCCGGGAACGCGGGCGCGGGCCGGGCTAGGGCCGCGGGGGCCGGGCGTTTGGGGTTCAGGAGCAGAGAGGGCCGCGTCCGGGCGCGAGCGTGGGGAAGGTCTCCGCCCGGTTTCGGGGACACGGGTGTGGGGGTGTCGTCGGGCGGTGGCCGTGGTGTCTCGTGTGGCGGTCGGCCCGGCCCCCCGGCCGGGGTCCCGCGTCACGGGCCGGTAGCGCCGAGGCCCCCGCGTGTTGCGGGCGGCCGCGGGCGGAGAAGCGTGTCGGTCGGTGTCGGGGCGGCGGTGAGCGTGGGGGCGCCCCGCGCCCAGCCCCACCCCCCACGCCTCGCCCGCCTCCCCCCTCTCCAGGTACCTAGCGCGTCCCGGCGCGGAGGTTTAAAGACCCATGGGGGGTCGCCCGTCCGCCTTGGGGTCGGGGCGGTCGGGCCCGCGGGGAGTCGGGAGGCCCCTCCCTTCTCCCCCAGGCTCCGCTTCACCCCCCCCCACCACCACCGGCACCTCACCACACACGGGGCCGGGGCGCCGCGCCGCCGCGGCGCCGCCGGTCCACCCCGCCGCGGCCGTCGGGAGGGGGCTACCCGGCGGCCGTGGTGCGGGCCGGGGCCGTGCGCCGCGCGCCTGCGCGCCCCGCGTCCCCTGTGTGTGCGTGCGCGCGCACGGTCGGGTTGGGGGGGGGCAGGTGGGAACCCCCCGGGCGCCTGTGGGGTGTCCGAGCCCGCCCCGCCCGCGGGGTCGGTGCCGGGCGCCCCGTGGTGAAACCCTCCGGCCCCCTCCGGTCTGCTTGTTTTCTGTCTGACTTGGCCGGCCAGAGGCAGCCCCTCCGGGGGAAGGTGCCGTGCCACCGGCGGGGACCTCCCCCGCCGGAAAAACCCAGAGAAACCAAAACTCGTACGACTCTTAGCGGTGGATCACTCGGCTCGTGCGTCGATGAAGAACGCAGCTAGCTGCGAGAATTAATGTGAATTGCAGGACACATTGATCATCGACACTTCGAACGCACTTGCGGCCCCGGGTTCCTCCCGGGGCTACGCCTGTCTGAGCGTCGCTTGACGATCAATCGCCCCCCCGGGGTGTGCGTGCGCGCGCGCGCGCCTTCCCGGGGGTGGCGCGGCTGGGGGTTTGCTCGCAGGGCCGCCGGGGCCCTCCGTCCCCCTAAGTGCAGACGCGGCGCCCCCCGTCCACGGGGGCGCGCTGCCCGCGAGCGGGAAGAGAAGGGGGGAGAGAGAGAGAGAGAGCTCGCGACGAGGCCCTGGCCGCGTGGCCTCCGCGGTCGGTCCCCCTTCGGGAAGCGCCCTCGCGCCGCAAGCGGTCTCTGGGCGCTACCCCCGGGGTGTCGGTGGGCGGGGACGGTCCCGCGCCCTCGCGGCCGGGGCCGGCGGCGGTGGTTGGGCCGCGTCCGTTCCGCCGTCGTACGCCGCCCGCCCCCGGCGGCGTCCCGGCGAGGTCCGGCCCGCCTCCTCCGCGGGGCCCCGACCCGCGCGTCCGGGGTCCGTGCCCGCCCCCGCCGCCTCGCCTCGCCGTGTCGGGGCGGGCGTCTCGGGCCGAGGCCGAGTCGTGCGTGCGCGGCCGCGCCCCGGGGATGCGTGCCCCGGCGGCGACCCGCGGGACGCCGCGGCGTCGCCTGCCGCCGCGCGCTTTCCCCCGGGCTGCGGCCGCGCCGCTCGGCGCTTCGTGCACGCTCCCCGAGCCGGCCGGCGGTGGGCGCCTGTCGGTGGCGGGCGGGGGCGCACGGCGTCGTCCGTCCGTCGCTCGTGGTGGCGGGGCCGTCTCGCGGCTGCGTGGAGGCTGTGTGGCGTCGGCGGCGTGAGGGGTGGAGAGGCGGAGAGCGGAGACGGGGGGAGAGAGAGGGGAGAGCGAGAGAGGGTTGGGAGTCGGTCGGTTCGGTCGGTCGCGGAAGGAGGCGCGGGAGGAGGGCCCGGCGGTCGGGGGGCGACCGCCGGGTTTTCTCCCCACCGCCTTGCCTTCCGCGCCGCCCGCCGCCCTCTCCCGTCCGCTGCTCCCGCTCCTCCTCCTCCTCGTCCTCCCCGTCGTCCTCTCCCGTCCCCCCGCCCCCACCCCCGTCGTCTGCCGTCCTCCCCTCCGTGACGGCGCCGGCTCTGCGGCGCGCTCGGGTGTCGTGCGTCTCCCGGCCGCCACCCCCGGCCTCCCCGCCCCGTCCGTCCGTCCGTCCCGTGGCCG